>NC_063438.1:17345186-17650337 GCF_020379485.1 Brassica napus
TCTAAGAACAGAAGGAAGAATATTTTTTTATAGATTACTAATTAGTTTTATGAGAAGTATATTACACTAGTGGTTTGTCCACGCTCCGCGCATGTATTCATTTATTTTATAAAATATATTGTTGTTTGAAAATTATTTTTATAATTTAGAATTATTTTTTAAAACATTTACAATTTTATACTCTTTACAATTTTTTATATTCTTTTATAATTATTTCTTAGTTATTTTTAGAATTATATTGTTGTTGGAGATATATTCAGGATTGTGACTAAAAGAAAGGTATGTTGTTGTTAATTTATTCTTAAGAGCAGTTAAACAATGTGAATTATTTTTCTGATATGTTTTAAGGTTAATGCAGCGGTGGACATTCATGTATCCGATCAAGTTCAGTTTGAGTCTATTCGGATTTCAAGCTTTTGGATTTAGAAATTTATTTTTATTTGGATTTATTAGTTTTTGTTTGGGTTCGGTTCATTCATTTTCGTGTTTTTCTACCAATTTAAATTATGTTAGTTTCATTTGCGAATTCAAATATAGTTTTAAGATTTTAAAAGTCCAAATCTAAAAGTAATATACATACTTGTTTTAATAATGTATGTCTAAATACCCAAAATTAATATGAATACTAGATTTTGACCCGCACTTGAAAGTGCGAGTTTGGTTTTGTTTGGCTTTTCATAATTATGAAATTTAGTGTTTAAATCATATAATCTTGAAGATTATTTCACTAATGAAATTTAGTGTTTGAATCATATAATCTTACACCCAAATCTTGTATAAAGCTTCTTTGTAGTGTAGTGTCTTACATGTAACGTGTTTTGTAGTCGATGGTAGTATGTGAGGGAAATGAATATTTCGTTAACGTAACAGTTATAATAGGGTGTGTTTTGTTTTTGGTTCATGCAATGTATTTTATTTGGGTAGCGTGGTTTAGCAATCGGTTTTAGTGGTTTATAAATAATAATGTATACAGTTCGCATGGTTAGATTAATAATCGGGGGTCTATAAGGTAAAAAAGGTTGTCAATTATTGTTATAATATACATGGTAAGTCCAAAAAAATTTAAAAGTAATAGGTCCAAACAACTTTTATAGGTAGATTTTTTCAAAGTCCTTCCCTTTTAATAGTATTGATTTGTTCGGCTGGATATTTGAGTGGAGAATCATTAGCTACTTTGATGTTTTGAGTATATCTTTGCTATTTTGGATATTTATTTCGGATATTTTTAGATATTTTCAAGTATTTTAAACAATTTAGAGTATATTTTAGATATTTTGGATGTTATATATTAAATTAATTAGTATATTCAAATATATAATTATAGTTCATTTTTTTTGGATATCCAATATTTTGGTTCATGTCTGGTTCATTTCCAGTTTTTCAGATTAAATTCATTAAATCATTGAATATTTTATCATCTTTTGTTCGAGTTTGGTATGCTTTAAAGTAGGATTCGATTTGGTTTTTCGGATTTGAATATTTTGCTAAACCCTAGTTTAATGTATACGTTTTATATGATGTTGTTTTTCTTGTGACTAATTCTTTATGGTTTTGAATTATTATTTCCATTGTAAAACCAACATGTATTGGTTCGCAAAATATTTTGATATTAGTACAGATTGTAGTATTATTTAAGTGCTAGTACAAATAAAAGGTTCCCAAGAATAACTCCAAATAAAAACAAAACTTTATGTATAACTAGGGCCGGCCCGCCCTACGGGCGGGATGATAATTTGAAAATAATTTAAATAGTTACAGTAAATATTTAATATAAATTGTTATATTTAAAAATATACATATTAGTTAAATTTTGTACATGTTATTGTATTTGAAAACTAAATATACCCTACTATCTTGATAAGTAGTTTTGATTTATTTATTTTTTCATGGTGCCATCACATCAGTTTTCGTAATTTTCTGGAGTTGGATGAATCTAAAAAATCTTGTGAGGAAAGACATGAACTTGTAATTAAAGATTAAGTAAATATATATGAGTAAAATTTATTATTAGGTCGGTTAATTGTTAGTCGTGTAAACCGAAAATAATAATACTAAAGTATTATATCTCGACATGCTGGGCAGGTTAAATTTGATATAAACCAATCAACGATGCACTGATAGTGACAAACAGTCAAATGTTTTGTCGGTTTAAACTATAAATTTATATATATTATATATTTTTGCTTATATTTTACTCTTAAGGAGGTAATTATGCCGTCGTTGTGGAAGTTATTATCATATAATAACTTATGTGGTGCATCTAATATTTAGTAATATCTTGTAAGTTTTGATTGAGATGTAAGAATAAATTGTAGGAAAAATTTTAGGGTTTTTATCTTGTTTTTTTCGTATATGTTATGTTTTGAACTTGAAAAATGATTATAAACTAATAAGCTGTTAAATTCCCACTGAAATTTAGTGATTGATGTTTAGATATTTATAACAAAATACAAATGATTACGGAAAATAGTTTACAACTAAATATATACCATATAAAACTAAATAATTATTCAAAATTTGATTTAATAGCTGCATCGTATAATATCAATTATTAACTACTACAACGAACATCTTTTTAAATTTTTTATTTATATATATATATATATATATATATATATTGATTCCTTCGGAATATACAAATGACTATTTCTACTTAACAATATTATGGATGTACAATCTATTTTTATTTAGTTTTCTTAATATTACTTTTTAATTTTTTTGTTTATAAGTATGTTTGATTAGTTAATGCTTTATTGATTATATTTTATGAGGTTATGTCACGCACCAGTTGCGTTGATTCATTTGAAATATATTTTCAAAATTTGATTTAATAGCTGCATCATATATTTAATATCAATTATTAACTACTACAACGATCACCTTTTTAATTTTTTTATTATATATATATATATATATATATTGATTTCTTCGGAATATACAAATGACTATTTCTACTTAACAATATTATGGATGTACAATCTATTTTTATTTAGTTTTCTTGACTTTTAATTTTTTTTTTGTTTATAAGTATGTTTGATTAGTTAATGCTTTATTGATTATATTTTATGAGGTTATGTCACGCACCAGTTGCGTTGATTCATTTGAAATATATTTATTTCATTTGTTGTGTAAATAAAGTATTACGGTATATTCCATAGATATACTGAACCATTTGAAAACATTAAATACAAATTTGTGTGTCTTTGTTTTGAAAAATAAAATTAAGTATATTTGTGTAAATATAGTAGCATTTTCTTGTTTAACGGTCTTAGCATTTTTGAAAATAAAATATTAATCAAATATATGTAAATATATTAATTCTATCCAGCTTGTGGATCTTTGTTTTGAAAATGAAATGAAATGTATCTATGTAAATATTTTGTAAAACAAAATATGCATTTATCTGACATAGAGAATAATTAGGATCTAATTGTTTGTATCATCCTTATTTAATTTTGATGAAAATAATTGTTAAATCACAACTGATTTATACGTTACTAAATATTCTACTTTTTTTTTTCCTCGTTTATACATCAGTTAAGAAAAATGGTGGATGAGTAGCAGACATTGATAGACTATCTCTACAACTTTGTGCTCCTGATTCATCCAGTGAGTGATTGTTAGAAGTAGTCACATAGGCATGGCTCGAACAATTGTCTCCCTTCTCTACTCGAGCTACCTATTTCTAGCTCCGCTTAAAACTTGCTGGTCACCTTGTAGCTTCATCACATATGTCATGGGAGGGATTAGCGTGCTGCTAATGAGCTTCTAAACTAAATCAGGACTCCAGTGTTGGCCTGGCCTCGAAGATTGTGATGTGGCCGTAATGAGAGGATGAGCTTTTTTTCCTGCGGCCACAGTCCTCATACTCCCTCGGACAATCTAGTATCTTTGATAGGATTTGCAAAAATGGCAAGGCTGGTTTATCTCGTAGTTGTTGTAACTACGGAACTTCGTGTCCGTGCTCTGGCATCTTGGACATATCAGACTCTTATTTCTTCAGATTGCATATCTGTCGTCTGCTGATTGTTTTTGTCCTCTCTCTCTCACTGATACGTTGATGTCGCTTCCTCTTTGTCCCATGTTTCTGATTTTGAATCATGTGAAGCGTGTAGTCTCTTATTACAGTTTTTCGCTATGTAACTATTTGCGCTTCTTCTTATTCTCTGATAACTATTGAACAACTTGCTCTGTAGTTACCTGAGAGAGGGTAATAACAAACACTTTAATTTAAGAACATTTGAAATGAGTCTATAACGATTTTAACAACTAATTAGAAAAAATATGGTTGCTTAACTTTTTTCTTTTTGATCAACTACGGTTGCTTAACTATACTCAACATGAAGCAAAAAGAGAAACAAAGGTTTTGTAGAGGACAATTTAAGATAACAGAATTAAGAAGACCCAATCAACCAACACACAAATACAACAAAAGAAAAAAGTGATCAGACTTTCAAATCTAGCACTGACCAACAGGGTTTGTTATTCCAAAATCAGAGAATACATAGAATCAAATTCGCATTGACAACATAATCATATAATTTGAAGAATACCTTTTGCGTTTGTTCTCGAAGACAGTGGAAGACGATGGATTACAGTGCCAATTCCTCCTCCTTTTCATCTCGCCTTACTGGTTACTGAAAGTGAAATGAAGAATTAGAAATAACACTAAATAACAGTGGATCAGACAAATATCAAAACAGAGTAACATAGTTGAGATGAAAAGAGAAACATGGAAAGAGGGAGAATACCTGATTAGTTAACCGTCGTTCCGCAAAATTTGACGAAATCATCGTCAATATATTTTTTTTAGAAAAGTCAGACCATTCAAATCCAATATGGTTCGGTCAGAAAATAATCGAAGAGTTAAAGAAACATACAATAACCTCATTGTTTCTATGCTTTAGCCCCTGTTTTTTTTTTCAGATGCTTCTGCAATTGTTCCATATCGATGCTATTAGCAAGAATCTATTCAACAACTCAAATACATATAATTGCTCAAGCAAAACAACTAAATGGCCAAAGAACTAAATCGGATCGCTATAGATCTTATGCAAGAGAGAGGTTGCGACAGGATTCAGTGATCATTGCAAGAGGGAGGTGAGCCTTGACGGAGTAGGTTCAACAGGCCAGCCTTTAAATCGGAGGAGCATTGCAGAGAAACGTTTTCTCTGGATTTGAGAAGCTTATGATTAAGAGGATTGAATAGATGATTTTGAGATGTAATTAATTGGAATAAAGATGAAGCTATAACTCTGGCCGTTTCAGTCAGGGGAAAGGAAGCGCATGCATCATGCGTCGCCGTCGCAGAAACGGAGAGACGATCGGTAAAGCTTTGATCGAGCAATTAGGTTAGACGGCAATTTTTTTGGTTTCGGCTCGCAGAGAACATACCCAGAGCCCAGCATGTAATAAACAACGAAAGCCCATCAGATTTGGCGTTTAAATGAAACGGTGAGTTTCGTTCTTACATGACATGTGTCGGCCTGAGAGAGCTTGATTTATCTAGGTGGAATCCTACGTATTTTAAGGAGAAGAGAACAAACTGTTTTTTATATATATAAAAAAGATATATATATATATATATATATATATGTGTAAAAAGAGAGACAACTAAAAACTACAATTACAAAAATTTACAGTATTTAATTTAAAGTATCAAAAGTATCATTACTTTATCAAAGAAACGAATGATGCCTGACCACTTTCAATATGAAAAAAAAAACATTTTCCTTTGTTTTTAGTGAACTAATTACTGCTTACATATGAGATACATGATAATGTAGTCATCCGACTGACATGTTTTTTATCCTTTTCATTGATGATAAAATGTATTAAGCTAGTGTTTTAATATTTTTGATACTATTATGGCTAAACCATTGGGCTTGGACAATCCCTATGATGTGAAGCTACCATTGCGGGCCTTCTTGACGGTGCGCATGTCCTCCTGAAGTTCTGCACTGTCAGCTTTGACTCCACCAAGATGAAGCAGATCATGGCTTCCACTACTCGCGCATATTCTTCTTCCAAACCGGTCCTCTAAGCATTGTGGTAGGGGTCTTTGATCGGGATCCTCCAAACCTAGACCTTTTAGAAAGTTCAATGAGTTTTCTGTAGTGGTGTTTTAAAAAAAAACTTAATCCAACAATTGTATAAGGTTCTCGCTGGTTTACCATAAGTTGAGCGACTTCTACTGAATGCGCATTGGTTATTTAGTCATTTCTCCATCAAATGCGACAAACCCAAACGTACTGTCCCAATCAGACACACAGAACTGTATACGGTACCTGCATAAGTTATAAGAACTGTACATGGTACCTGCATAAGTTACAGAGTTTACATTGTTTAGTAGTGGTGAGATTGTAACGAAAAATTAAAATGTTAGCTATTAAGTTTATTTTGTTGTTTAAAAAAATATCATTTTACAATCATAATGTAATTATTTACATTAATGTACCTTTTACCATTTTGAATAACCAATAAATTTTCACTTAAATTATTTTCATTTAATTAATCATAAATTAAACAAAGATACATTAATCTATTATTCAATTTTTTTAATCTTCGTGAAAAATGTCAAAATGACACTTAATATGAATAGGAGAGAATTTAACTTACTGAGTTTTATAATGTTGCTGACTTATTAAAACATATATAATTATTGACTTTTATATTGGCTCAATTATTATTTCAGAACTTGTTGCTGAAGATGACCAAACATTTAAATATGTTCCAAACTTTTAAGCGACAAAAAGCTACAAAATAGTCTGCATAAAAAAAAAAACAAACCCATGTCCAACAAAAATTTTCTCCATAAAACTATTCACTATCTAAAGCCATACTCTGTTAGAAGGAATCTCTTAAAAGTGTCTCACAACCTGTTTGTGGGAGGTTTGACTCTGTAAATACGGACAATCCAGTTTGATGTTGTGTAGGCTTCTTCTAAGTGTTTCAGTTTGATATATTTCTTCTCTATCTCCACCCATCTTGCTCTATCATACCTGCCAACAATTTCACAACCCAATTGTTTCTGGCACATGGACACGTATAAGACGTGACATTCAGATTTGGTGGTTGACGTACCCGGTTGGCTGCCATATTCTGTGACAAGCTCGCCAAACCTGTAGTAGCATAATTTGTACCTACAAGAAAACACACATTTAAAATGCATTGCATCTTTCTCAGCTATAACTCATTTTGGGAGATAAATAAATATGCATAAGAATATAGAGTCTTGAGTGCGGAACTTACATGAGACAGTTCAGCATCTTCGGCGATGCACCTTTGTCTACACGAAGTTCACCATTCACAAGGTAATCAGGCTCCTTGATCACTGGGTCTACACCACCTCCGATTCTCACCATCCACAAGAACCTAAACCATATTTATAAAAAGAAAAAGGAATCAGTAAATCCAATACATCAACTGTATTGAGAAAGTAGAAGACCGTTCAATGCAATAAGTAAGTAAGTATATGTTTAGCATATACAACCACATGAATATACATGAGAGAAGTAAAGAGACTTACTTGTTGATATCATCTGAAGAATAGCCAGTAACGCCACCAAAGACGACCAACACATAATTAACATCAAGTGACCTCATGATGTCATATGCCTCGTCTTCATAAGAAGACATGGCACGTCCAACAGTAGCAATGTGAGTGTTGTTCCAGGTATTGTTGTCGACGATGACAGTTATGTTTCCCATGGCAGTGATTTGGTACCCATAGTCCCACCACGACATGACCTTAGCATCAGTAGGAGTGTTTTGCCTAAGCCAGTAGTAGGCCTCACAGTAATCATCAAAGATGATTCTGTTTCCATGGGCTCCTCTTGCAGCTAGGACAATTGAGGGAGATAAATATGCCTCTGGTCACCCATGTGCAGTGAATAGCATATCTACTGAGCAAATAAAATACTCCAACAAGAAGAGCAATGGCACCATTCCTTTGGAAAGGTTGAGACGGATCAAGTGTAACCTGTATGGACATACAAGATAAGGATTATATTTTCTACTTTCACAAGAGAAGCTGTACCAAAGTTCAAAGTAGGTGGCAAACGGTACCATAGAAATTGGTTGGAACAGGGACATTAAAGATTCACCTTTGACGAGGCTTTTGAACTACCAGGTCCTTTAGAAGAACCAGTCTGGGGAACCTTTTGTTCTGCCCTTAACAGAGATGTTAAGTGCTTGACAGTGGCAGAGACAGCTATGGCACTTATAAGGCATATTGCTGGAGTGGCGACGAGGATAAGCCGGATCATGACACCAGCAAAGTACAAGCTGGTGAGACCATACATGACGATAAATATTGTGGCGTCTGACAAACGCTTGAAACAGAAGCAAAGTCAGGAAGGGAAAAGGAAGAGCAGAATATGGTAGTCAAACATGAAAGAGGACCATGCCGTAGGCTGATGCTCAGAAACAGAGGCAATAATGGGAATGTGATCCTTTGCATAAGTGGGTCAAGCAATGAGTAAAATCGACGAGTCCACGGAGAGATATAGCCAGACGTTGTGCCAACACCCAAAGCAATACCACCAACCAAAATAGCGGATGTCACATTGATCCTCAAAAAGGTTTGGAACAACTTGATGTCATTCAACTGGTACTTCATCCAGTCGAGGAAGTAAAACACCTGTACAATGTGTGTGAAACAGAAGGATCAGAAACAAGGTTCCAACTTTCTAGCTGATAATCAACAGGTTAGGTAGAAACCCAATTACAATACTAGAAACTAAAAGAAGGGTTGAACATAAACAAAGAAAAACCAAATGAAACCTCTACAGGCAGGAGGAACAAGTGGGTAGAAAGAGAAGAAACCTGCATCAACAAGAAGACACCCATTGCACCCATATGCTCTCCAGATTGAACATGTTGAAACCCAACAAACCTAATTTGCATCGCAAGCAAGCAGCATCCCCAAGATATACATAGAGTTATAAGCAATGTAAAGCGGAACCAAGTTAATAATAAAGACATAGCCTCCCCAAGAGGAAACCATGTAGAAGTAACCAAACGCAGAGCCAAGAGCCCATGACAAGGATCCAGTGTTCACCGCCTTAACAAAGAGATAAAACGTCAGCAAAAGAGCGAAAATGGCAACGGCCTCGTTATCATAGGATCCAGCAACGGAGCGAGAGATGTAGCCAGGGCAAATAGCGATGAGAGCAGCATCGACAAGGCCAGCTTCTGTGTCCCGTAGAAGTTAAAGGTAAATGAAGAAGATCAAGTTTTACTTTTGATAAACTGTTGTTTCTTACTTAGAAAGTCTGTTTACAGAGATGATCTATTTATACTGAAAGTGTAAAACCCTAGAAGGCTAGAACACACACATGTGTCATCATCAGGTGCAAGACAATTGATCTAAGGCTGAGAATGGATTGGACAGCTCCATCGGGCACGCTCTTCCAGACGTACGGTTTGCAGCTGGCTTGTGTACTACTGTTTGGGGAGTCTCCGACCGTTGTGATGTTTGTTGACCGTTAGTAGACAGAGCCTTGATGGGCTTGTGCTGGACTTGGGCCTCGTCATAGGTTTGGTTCAAGATGGCTTTGCCCTTTTGTTCTTTAGTGAATCTTGGCAAAGCTGTGTCGTTTTGCTTACTTTCATGTAAAGTTCCTATGGCCCCCCGCAAACTTAGCGACGGAGGAACGACGACGCCAAGTTTGGCCCGGAGATTCTGAAACGCCCCCGCAGAAAGGGATTTGGTGAAAATATCGGCGAGCTGTTGTTGAGCTGGGATATGACGAACGACCAGAGCTTTGAGAGCGACTCTTTCACGGACGTAGTGATAATCGAGCTCAAAGTGCTTCGATCGTTTGTGAAAAGATGGATTGGCAGTGAGGTGCACGGAGGAGAGGTTGTCGCAGTACAATTCCGGTGTAGTCTGCATAGGAATTCCAAGCTCGCGCATCACAGAGCCAATCCAGTGAAGTTCTGTTGCCGTTTCTGAGAGTGATCGATACTCTGCCTCGGTTGAGCTGCGAGAGACAGAAGGTTGCTTCAGGGATGACCAAGATAGAAGATTTGAGCCGAGGAATGTGCAGAAACCTCCAGTGGAGCGACGAGTGGAAGGACAACCTCCCCAATCACTGTCACTGTAAGCTCGAACAACAAAATCTGTTTCTTTTGTGAAGTTGATACCCATATCTGTCGTTCCCCTGACGTATCTGAGGATTCGTTTGAGCAGATCGAAGTCGGAGACTGTGGGAGAATGCATCTTCTGACAGATGTAGTTGACAGAGTACTGGATATCAGGACGTGTCAGCGTCAAGTATTGGAGCTTACCTGCCAAAGTGCGATAGTAAGTTGGATTTGAGAACAGTTCCTTCTTCTGAGGAATCTGATTTAGCTGAGTCGGTAGTGGAGTAGCGACTGGATTGCAGTTAGACATTGAAGCTACAGCGAGTATGTTTTCTGCATACTGCTGTTGATTGAGGAAGAGACCATTGGAGTGGAAGGTCGCTTGAATGCCGAGAAAGTAATGCATCTGTCCCAAGTCCTTCATCTTGAATTGTTTGTTGAGAGCGTCCAGGAACTTGTCCATTACTGTGGAGCTATTTCCAGTGATCAGCATGTCGTCTACGTAGAGAAGAAGCATGATAACATTCTTTCCACGGGAGTATACAAATAGGGAAGGATCTTTGTAGCTGCAGACAAATCCGAATTCAATGATGTAATTGCTGAATTTGTCGAACCAGGCACGGGGTGATTGCTTCAAACCATAAAGAGCTTTATGGAGAAGACACACATGGTGTGGTTTATCTCTGTCAACGAAGCCTGCTGGTTGCTTCATGTAGACTGTTTCGGTCAAGTCTCCATGAAGAAAGGCGTTTTTAACGTCCATCTGCTTGATGTTCCATTTCATGACAGTGGCTGTGTGCAGGATCATGCGGACAGTTGCAGAGCGAACAACAGGACTGTATGTCTCAAGGTAGTCGACTCCTTCTGACTGGTTGTATCCTTTCGCTACTAGTCTTGATCTTAGTGATTTGACCGTGCCGTCAGCATTGAGTTTGACACGGTGAACCCATCGATTCCCTAACACATTCATCCCTTCTTTGTAGGGAACTAGGGACCATGTTTCCGTTTCTTTGCAGTTGCCAATCTCTTCATGCATAGAGTTGTTCCAGCCTGGGTGCTTCAACGCCTCAGCCAACGTTCGAGGTTCTGAGTAGGAAGCCTTCTGAGTAAGCAGAACGTAACGAGGGTTTGGCTTGGTTATTCCATCCTTCGCACGAGTGATCATTGGATGCGTAGCCTGAGAAGTAGTGTGCTCGACTGGTGCTGTCCTGCCTTGTGTAGGTGCAGAGCTGTTGCCTATAGAAACAGGATCAGAGCCTGACGTACACCCAGTACTTTGCCCTACACAAGGAGTAGAACCAGAGGAAGAAGCTACCGACGGTGTTGCTTGCGGGTGTGAATTTCTTGAAGGCAAAGGTGGAAAATCAGCGGCTGTAAATAGAGGCGCTTGCGCAGACTGTGGCTGAGGAATAAAGAAGATAGGTGCATTGACCCTTTTAGTTGACTGAGGAGCGGGAGGTTGAGTGGGCAGGGCACTCTTTTGCCAAGCCTCTGCTAGAGGAGTCTTTGGGTGAGGATGAAGCTTAGAGTACTCAGCACCAAAAGGAAAGTGATTTTCATCAAAGATTACATGGCGAGATATGTAAACTCTTCCTGTTGTTGGTAAGAGGCATCTATAACCTTTGTACTTTTCATTGTAGCCGAGGAAAACGCACTGGAGAGACTTTGGATCGAGCTTGTGGTGAGTGTAGTCACGTAGCATTGGATAGCAAGCACATCCAAAAACGCGAAGTGATCTGTAGTCTGGTTTTCTCTTGTGCAGGCGCTCATAAGGACTTTGAGTACTTTCCAGAGCTGAATGAGGTAGGAGGTTGCTGAGGAAGTTGGCGGTGAAGAAAGCCTCTACCCAATACTTCTGAGGTAATTTACTATGAAACATCAGAGATAGACCAAGCTCAGTTACATGCCTGTGTTTACGCTCAACTAAACCGTTCTGTTGTGGCGTATGGGGACATGAGATGTGCTGTTGGATTCCGCTTTTCTGAAGAAGATTGAGGAAGATGTTACTGATGAATTCTCCTCCACCATCGCATTGAAAAGTTCCAATAGTGGTTTTAAATTGATTTTGGACCAAGGTTTGGAACTTTACAAAGGTATGATAAAAATCTGACTTAGTCTTTAGTGGGAAAAACCAACTGAATCTAGTAAAATGATCAATAAAGATGACATAATATCTAAATCCTTGAACAGACAACACCGGTGAGGGTCCCCAAAGATCGCTGTGGATGCGCTCAAGTGGTCTTGTTGCTACAAAGGATGATGCTTCAAAAGGTAAACGAGCACTCTTCCCAAGTTGACATGCCTCGCAGAGACTCTTGGTACGTTTATTGATAAAGATAGACTTGTTTGTAGAAAGCTGCTGGAGAACTTGTGGATTGGGGTGTCCTAGCCGCTGGTGCCAGATCTCATCAGAGGCAGTTACTTGCCTTGACGAGAAGAACGCCTGCGGAGGAGACTGAGGCAGCTTATACAGACCCTTGTTGTTGCTTCCCCGAAGAAGAAGCTGTTTGGTTTCCTTATCAAACACACGTACATCATCACAATCAAAGACAAAAGCACAAGGAGAATCCACAGTAGCCTTTGAGACTGACATCAGAGATTTTGCAATGTTGGGACACACTAGTACATCAGTTAAAGGAAGTGTACCTGAAGTGGTCGAAATAGAGGTGGAACCCGTGTGCGTGATTGGTAGGAACTCACCGTTACCTACCATCACTGAGTCAGAGCCGTTGTAGGCTTGAGAGTACTGAAGATTGTGGGGAGAGCTCGTGACATGAGAGGTTGCACCGGAATCAGGAAACCACTCATGACCCGGAGAGTTGGTAACATCAGTGATGCGTAAAGCAGCTAGCGCGTTGTGCATATCGTCCATCTGATAGCTGTTGTCAAAGCGGTGCCAACATTTGAGAGCCTGATGTCCAACTCTTCCACAGATTTGACACACCGGACGAGAGTCAGTCTCGGAGATGACGGAGGAGGCAGAGGAGGAGGGAGACAAGTGTTGATGAAAGCCTCTTCCTCTAGTAGAGTAGTTCCCTCTGCCTCGACTTCTTCCACGGTATGAGTTTCCTCTGTAATAGTTGCCGCGTCCTCTATTTGAGTAGAAGGCTAGATGTGGAGTAACAGAGCTTTCATTTGTGTAGCTCTGTAGTCGATCATCGTAGCTAGTGAGACGCGGGATTATTTCTTCAAAGGTGGGGGTTGGGAGGGAGTCCATAGAGCTTTCAATGGTAGTTTTGATAGGCTCATAGTCTTTGTTAAGCCCGTGAAGCGCAGCGAACACCTTCATACGTTCTGGAACAGGACTGTCAATGGAGGAGAGCTGAGAGCAGACAGCCTTGATTTCCTTCAGGTATGCGTCCATAGTCTTCTCACCCTTCGACATGGTTTGCAGCTTTCTCTGGAGCTCAAATAGGCGAGAGGAGGAGGAGCGGTTGTAGTAGCGAGCGAGAGCGGCCCAAACTTCATGAGACGTCGAGCAGTCAACTACTACCGTGAGAATGTCTTCGGAGAAGGAGCCAAGAAGCCAAGATTTGACGACTTGGTCCGTTTGAAACCAACGGCTGTACTCTGGATGTGGAGCTTCATGGTGGTTGCCATTGATCTGCGGAACTTGGATGGTGGGAGGTGGTTGAGGTGTTTGACCAGTAACAAAACCGAGGAGGCCTTGTCCATTTAGGAAAGCTTCGAACTGTGACTTCCATAGGATGTAGTTGCGATCAGTGAGGGTAACTGTAACACAGTTAGAGATTCGGAGAGAAGGTGTGTTGATCACCTCCATAGCCATAGCGTCCAAGGAATTTATCCCTGGAGCTCTGATACCATAAAGGTAAATGAAGAAGATCAAGTTTTACTTTTGATAAACTGTTGTTTCTTACTTAGAAAGTCTGTTTACAGAGATGATCTATTTATACTGAAAGTGTAAAACCCTAGAACACACACAGGTGTCATCATCAGGTGCAAGACAATTGATCTAAGGCTGAGAATGGATTGGACAGCTCCATCGGGCACGCTCCTCCAGACGTACGGTTTGCAGCTGGCTTGTGTACTACTGTTTGGGGAGTCTCCGACCGTTGTGATGTTTGTTGACCGTTAATAGACAGAGCCTTGATGGGCTTGTGCTGGACTTGAGCCTCGTCATAGGTTTGGGTCAAGATGGCTTTGGCCTTTTGTTCTTTAGTGAATCTTGGCAAAGCTGTGTCGTTTTGCTTACTTTCATGTAAAGTTCCTATAGAAGTAAGCCACAAGGGTGGTGTTGGAAGCGAAAAACGGCACCGTTAAGACGCAAACCTAGCGGATGTGAACGAAGAAGCGGAGAAAGCGCAGCGTCCAGTAGATGAAAACATGATACCTGGATAAAGTGGCGGCACGAGAGGGTACCAACTCTCGGAGTCAAACTCGTAGAAGCCTTTCTCTGTGAGGAAGAGCGTCGTGCGGTAGTTGAAATAGGGATCGAACTCGTGGATCATGGATTCATAATGGAGGACGCTGAAGAGACGAGCAATGAAATGAAGCTAGTACGTAGACTAGACCGAGGATGGAGACGCGGATCAGTAGCTCTTGCTGCTTTGTTTTCTGTTTCACAGATTTGAAAGAGAGAGTATTGAGCAGATCTTGGGTGGTCTTCTTCACCGCCACTGATTCCAATTTTGTGCTCGCATTGGCGGGCTCTTGTTTGCCTTCCATCGATCTACGAGAGGTGTGATTCTGAATCAAGTCGTCTCGTCGTGTTGTAAGCTCTTATCAAGTTGGGAAGTGAAGTGAGTGACATATCTCTTGGGCTCCCATTATTCACTAATACATTGCCCATCAATTTGCATGTGTGAGACTGGATTGTGCCACTATTATATTTATGGTTCCTTTTTCAAGTATTTTGTTACTAAATATTTGCATCAAACAAAATCAAGAAAAATAAAATGAGGCACGTTTCCAAAATATATTTATAAGATCAAGACTTATCTATAATTCATAATTACTTTATATCTATTATTTCTCTATCAAATTTTTGTACAAACGTTTTAATTTCATAAAATCGCAAAAAATAAACTTTAAAATTTGGATTAAAATGTGACAAATTATAAAATTATAACAATTTAAATAAAACATGATTACATATAGGTCATCTATGGTTCAATCGTTTAGCTCTTTTATTTGTTTGACTGATATTTTCTATATGTTTGACTGTTCACTACAAGAAAACACAAGTTTTATGAGGGCAGTTTTCCTCGTTACTTCGTCGTAAAAACAGTGTTACGACGAATTAGCGAGGAAACCCGTTTCGTCGTTATACGTTTGTCGTAACGCATATATCCTCGCTAATTCGTCGTAAGGTAGCGAGGAAATAATTTCGTCGTAAAAGCGAAGGAGGATATTTCGTCGTAAAGACCACGTAAAGATTCCACGTAAGGACGTCGCTAAGTTTCCTCGTAAATACCACGAAAAACTTTCCTCGTAAAACCCACGTAAATAAATACTTGTAAAATAAACGTAAATACCTTGACAGCTTTCCACGTAAAGAAAACGTAAAAACCTTGATAGATTTCCACGTTATTTCCTTGTAAATGTTTCCTCGTAAAAACCACGTTAAGCTTCCACGTAAAGAAGCCGCAAAATTAGCTACGAATTTACTTCGTTTCATTATTTTATAGAAATATAAAAAATTATAATTATAAATATAATTTAAATTATTTAAATTATTAATAAAATTAAAATTCTAAAAAAATCAAAACCAAAATATTTTATATATAAATAAGTTTTGAATTCATAATACAAGAACCGAAATTAAAAAGAACTAAGGGTGGTCGTTAATCGCCTCGTAGAATTCATCACTCCTCGCCTGAACATCCGCCTCGGCATGTGAGTCGTCGGTCGGTGACTGGCCTGGGATAGGATTTTGTTGTCGCATGGTCCTCAACAAAGTCGCCCATTCCGGATTTGTGGCCGCTACAACGTCCAAGAAGCCCTCGAGTCCACCCATACGAGATCGCAGCTGAGTAGACTCTCTACGCAGCTCTTCGGACTCCCTACGCAGCTGAGAGACTTCATCATCCCGTCGCTGAACATAAGACGATGTCGCTCTCGGAACATCGTTGACGGAACCAATCCCCAACGTCCGTCCCTTTTTTTTAGGGACAACCTTAAAAACAAAAAATAAATTTTGTTAGTAAAAATTTAAAGTTAAATTAAATGAATATTTAAAAAAATTAAAATTTTAGAAAATTTACCTCCTCGTAAAGCTTATCCACTTCAGGTGTGGATAAGGTGACGGGTAATCCATCGGTGGACTGTTGGGTCAGCTGGGTCTGGCGTTCTTCAACCCGAGCAGCCAAATCGTTGTAGATTTGCTCGGACTTGCCATCTATAAATCGGCCCGCCTTGTTCTTGTGGGTCCTCTCGTAAAGTTGCATAAGAGACGGGAATTCTCCCGTCTCTTTGGCCTAAAAAAACATTTAAGAAAGTTGTTAATTAGAATATATATAAAAATATACTAAAAATTTAATATAATTAAATTTTTAATTACCATTTCCAAACGGACACCGGCGTGGGGTTTTTGGCCCGTAGTGTGAAGCATCGGCCCGTTCCCGTGCTCATCGACTGTGTTACGGGAGTTAGAGCAAGACTGGGCGATTCTAATGGAATCAGGAAGACGCCAATATCGGATGAGGCCATCCCAGACATCCGTGGTGAGCTCAGCGGGTTTGCCACGCTCATACCCCTTCACGATCCAGTCACCCTTCCAGTTGGAGACCGTGTCCAACAAGCGAACTTTCGCCTTCGCGACAAACTTCTTCCTCACCCTCTCAGTGATCCCCAAGGCCCAATTATATTTTTGCTGTTGGAAAAAATAATTTATAATTAGTTTTTCAGAAAAAAATATATATATAAATAATAAAAAAATTTAAAGATATATATTTAATTAATAGAACTTACAGCGTAAATTTTGAACCACGTCTTTCTGACGTAGTGGGGCGTCGTTTTCCAGTTCGGATGTGGCATGGAGAAGTAACCTTTTATCGTGTCGGTTACGTCCGATGCAAGACATCCGTCAATCCCCCACCTGAAAAATACAAATTTAAAATATAAATTATTTTTTAAAGTTATAAAAGAATTTAAAAAGAATAAAAAAATAATGAAACATACCATAAAGTTCCGTCCGGTCGGTCGGGGTCGATGACTGGTAAACCTTCTCTGCCTGGCAGACGGAGAATGTCCTCTACGGTGTACTGCGAGTAAGGAGCACTCGGAGGCACCATCAAATCGGGATGAATCTCGGCCGCGGGCATCGGAGGTGCCGGCATCGTAGGAGGCACAGGAGGAGGAGCCATCTGGGGAGGCACGTGAGGAACCGATGGTGCACTAGAAGAAGGAGATCCAATGACTCTCTGAGTGTACTGAGTCTCGGGGACAGTCTCCTGACCCGAAGAACCGGGAGCTGAAGAAGACGACGGGTCTAAACGACTACCCGGCTCACCGAACATCTCTCTGTAATGGGCAGTAAGTCTACCTTTTCGAACCTGAGAAAAAAATTTAATTTTTTAAATTTTCGTGAACAATATACTTCCCAACATTATCCACCTAATCAACACTAAATAACATAAGATCCGTAAACCTATCTAAATTCCCTATACTAACCACCTAATCTATCCTAAACTAATCAAACTAGAGAGGAATTAGAGAGACTTACCATTGCTACGAATTAGGGAGGAAGTGGAGAGGAAGTGGAGAGGAAAGACGGAGCGAGCTCGCTCGGGATATATATAAGATTACTTGTCCTCGTAATTTCCTCGTAAACTTACGAGGAATTACAGAGGCCCGCGTTTTCATTTACGACGAAATAGCGACGAAATACAAAGGCCCGCGTTTTCGTTAACGACGTTTTTACGACGAAATGGGTTACGTGGAATTAACGAGTTAACCAGTTACGAGGAATTAGCGAGCCTTTATTTTCTATAAATACCCACAACTTTCCTTCTCAAACCACACACACAAACTCACAAAACACACCCTATCTCAAATCACACTCCTCACCAAAATACTTTTCAAATTAGAAATATTTGAAAAAAAAAGAAGAAAAGAAGATATTAGAATTTATGTGGGTGAGACTTAAGTCTCGCCACATATAATTCTAGTATCTTTCTTTTTTTCTTTTTTTCTAGTTTTTATACTATGAGGAAGTAGCTAGTCTCGCTTTTCACCAAATTAGAAATATTTGGAAAAAAAAGAAAGAGAAGAAGATATTAAAATTTATGTGAGCGACACTTAAGTATTATAATTGCTGGAAGTCTTGCCACATGTAAATCTGGTGTCTCTCTTCTTTTCCTTTTTTTTCTAGTTTTTAAGTCTACGAGGTTTTTACGACGATTTCTGTTACGAGGTGTTTACGACGAAATCATCCTACGTGGAATTAAAGAGTGCCTCCTTCGTCATTTACTTTACGTGGTATTTACGTCAATTTACCTTACGAGGTCTTTACGACGATTCCGTCCTACGTGGAATTAACGGGTTTCGCTTTCTTTATTTTTTTTTACTTTCGTCGTTATTTCCACGTAAGCTAACGAGTTCTTTACGACGATTCTGTCCTACGTGGAATAAATGAAGATTACGTCGTACATTCGATGTCAAATTACGAGGAATTAACGAGCAGTACGTTTAAATCCCTAAAATCCGAAACCCAAACCCCAAAACCCCATATTCCTTATCTTCTACTTCATATATTCCAAACCCCATCCCCTTATTTCCATTCCAAACCACAATTCCCACATTTACTTATTTATAAAACAAACTCCCACAATTTCTTATTCATAAAACAAACTCCCACATTACCTTATTCATAAAACAAACTCTCACATTACCTTATTCATAAAACAAACTACACAAAATCAAATACATCAATCGGATACATCGACATTCTCGTCATCACTAGAAATATCATCATTTTCATTAAACTCGTCTTCTACAGCTTCGTCTGTGGCATCATCGGTAAGATCTTCGTATTCGTGATTATGCGGATCAATGAGAAGGATGTCATCAACTTCTTGTTCAGGTTCCTCGACTTCATTTATCTGTTCTTCTTGCAATGGTGGTTCTTCTCCACTGATGATTCGTCCTCGAGGTGTAACTTTGATCACTGCTAACCAATTTATACCCGAATCTCTCATCCGAGGGTATGGAAGGAAGCTAACTTGGTCTGCTTGTGAAGCTAAGATGAAAGGCTCGAATTTGTTGTACCGACGTCCACCGTTGACATCAACTACACCAAATTTGTTAGACCGAACACCTCTGTTGACGACGGGGTCGAACCATTCACATTTGAAGATGACGCATTTCAGCTTCAGTATCCCTGGAAATTCGACTTCAATAATCTCCGTCAAGATCCCGTAGAAATCTGTTTCCCCTTTCACACATATTCCATAGTTACTGGTCGCCCGCTGTCTACCATACTCATATGTGTGAAAAGTGTAGCCTCGTGTGAAATACATCTGTGATGTGGTGACCTTTACAAGTGGAGATTGAATTACTTCGTGTAACCACTTAGGATAATCTGCATCGTCGTCATAATCAACCTGCAAAAATAAAGAGAACATTAAAATACAAATCATGTATGAAAAAATAGTTTGAGTTATAATACCTGATTCCGCAACCACTTAATGAAGTGCTGATCTTTCCTTTTGTCTACGTCACTTGTGGATATACCAGGAAATGTTTCTTCGACTTGAGAAACAAATAGGCTGTAAAATTAATCACATTTCATAGGAATGAATCTCTTGCAATTATATAATTAATTATATGTGTTTTGAAGTGTCCATATATGTTACCTTTCAAAATAACGCATCAATGGATCCTCGCAATTGAGTAGAATATAGGTGTGTGCACTATGAGCGTCTTGTTCACTCGACCACCAAACCTCTTTAGACTTCCCACCGAGTCGTCCAATCTGGCTAAAGATGTCTGGAACACCAGCAACTGCATATGTTGGCGCAACTCCACCATCATCATATCTTCTTGGAGCTCTTCTACGGGTACGTACTTTTGACGCAAAGTAGTACGATGTGAAGTGAGAAACTTCTTCCGTCAAACTTCCAGCAATTATAGAACCTTCAACTTTGGCGAGGTTCTTTGCTTTTCCCTTCAAATATTTCATGGCTCGCTCATACTGATACATCCATCCGTAATGTACAGGTCCACGAAGCAATGCTTCATATGGGAGGTGGACAGCTAGATGCTCCATGACGTCAAAAAATCCAGGAGGAAATATCTTCTCCAAGTTGCACAATAAGATGGGAATGTTCTCCTGAAGCTGTTCTACAACTTCTTCTTTAAGAGTGCGTGTGCTCAGATCCCTGAAAAATGCTCCAATGCCTTTTATATTCCAAAAACAATTAAACACATTGTTAGTCGTATATTATTTTGCAAACTAGACCGTTATAAAATTATTGTGATATAAAACACTACGAACCTGCAAGTGCTTCATGTACGTTTGTTGGAAGTAGCTCCGCAAATGCAAAGGGCAGTAGTCGTTGCATAAAGACATGACAATCATGACTCTTCATCCCAGAGAACTTTTGACCCTTTTCAACACATCTAGAGAGATTTGAAACATACCCATCGGGGAACTTCACTTCTGATGCCACCCAGTTGAACAACACCGACTTTTTTTCTGAAGACAGTCTGAATATCGGAACGGGAACTTGTCCATTGCTTTTAATATGTAACTCGCTTCTTGAGCAAATATCCGGCAAGTCCAACCTCGATTTTATGTTGTCTTTTGTCTTCCCTGGGACATTCAATATTGTATTCATGATGTTCTCAAAGAAATTCTTCTCTATATGCATCACATCGAGGTTGTGGCGCAGAAGAAGATCCTTCCAATATGGCAACTCCCAAAATATACTCTTCTTGTGCCAGTTGTGATGAACACCGTAAGAATCAGGCATATTACGAGGGACATGCCAATTACCACCCCAACGAACTGTTTCGTTAGCTCCGTAGTAGTCGATTTGTGCTTCAATTTGTTCTCCAGTTAGATATGGTGGAGGAGTGTCTCTCACAACCCTTTTGTGCCTAAACAAATTCTTGTTTCTTCGGTAAGGATGGCCAATGGGAAGAAATCGACGATGACAATCAAACCAACTTGTCTTCCTACCATTCTTCAGTTGAAACGCATCTGTCGTTCCATTACAATATGGACAAGCTAATCTCCCATGTGTAGTCCATCCAGACAACATCCCATATGCAGGAAAGTCACTTATGGTCCACAAAAGCATAGCTCGCATCGTAAAATTCGTCTTCGTTGAACAGTCATACGTCCTCACCCCTGTTGACCACAAATCCTTCAACTCTTTTATCAGTGGTTGTAGGAAAACATCCAGGGACCTTTTTGGATGGTTCGGACCAGGTATCAATATCGTCAAGAATAGCAACTCCCGTTGCATGCACATCTCCGGTGGCAGGTTGTATGGCGTAAGAAAGACTGGCCACAATGAATATTGTCTCCCTGACATTCCGAACGGACTAAATCCATCTGTGCATAATCCGAGATACACATTCCGGCTATTGCTAGCAAAATCCGGATGTACTTTGTTGAAATGTTTCCAGGCTCTTGCATCTGATGGATGAGTCATCTCACCATCCGTCTGAGTATGCTCGGCATGCCATCTCATCTTTGCAGCAGTCTGCTCTGATTGATACAATCTTTTCAATCTGTCTGTAATTGGTAGGTACCACATCCTTTGGTACGGTACCCTATTACGTCCCCGTCCTTGCGGCTTGAATCGTGGCTTCTTGCAGAATCGACATACTTCTAGCTTCTCATCATCTCCCCAATAGATCATGCAGTTGTCGATGCAGACATCTATCATCTCCGAAGGCAACCCAAGACTATAAACTAATTTCTGAATCTCATAATAAGAATCAGCAGACACATTGTCTTCCGGCAAATACTCTTTAAACAAGTCCGCCCATTCGTTCATGCAACTTTCAGGTAGATTGTGATCAGTTTTAATATTCATCATTCTAGCAGCCAACGACAATTTAGAGAGACCTTCTCTACAACCACTGTAAAGTGGTTGATTCGCCGCGTTTAACATTCCGTAAAACTTTTTTGCATCTATATTAGGTTCTTCATCTTCATCATGAGCTACGAATGCATCAGCTACCATATCATGAACCCTATCATAATCTACCATCTCCTCCTGATGGTAACTATGTTCATTATGCAAATGATGATTAACCGGTTCTTCCTGAAAATTGCTATTACTACTACTAGCTTCATTCTGATCATAATTATAACCTTCCCCATGTTGAAACCAGATATAGTAATTTGGCGTGAAACCTCTATTTATTAAATGCTTCCAAACATTTTCACGGTTTGCCAATTTCGAATTGTTGCATTTCCGACAAGGACAGAACATCTTACCACTTTCTTGGGCGAGCGGTGTTGAATCTGCTTGGTGCATAAATGTCTCCAGCCCCGCAAGGTATTCTTTCGTCACTCTCCCGTTAGCATCTCTATGCATATACATCCAATTCCGCAACTCGTAAATAGTCCCAGAGCCAGCCATTTTTTTTTCTTTCACGTTTTTTGTTGTTGGTGTGTTTAAAATGATGTTCCAACATCCATATTTATAGAAAATTTCGAATCTGGTAGTTGTAATTTTACTATGAAATTACGACGAAAATTAATTGTATGGCCAAAAAAAAAACGTGAGCCACCTACCAAGTTGGTGGATTCAAAATTTCCTCGTTAAGTACACGTAAAATATTTCGTCGTAAAGCACTCGCGAAATTTACGTGGCTTTTACGAGGAAAAACTATTTCCTCGTAAAAGCCACGTCAATTTACATCGTCTTTACGACGAATATGTTTTGTCGTTACCTTACGACGAAATAACGATGCTTTTCTTTCTCCACGTACTTTCCTCGCAAAATCAACGTTTTTTTACGAGGATTATTTTTCCTCGTTAAACTTCCTCGTTAAAGTTACGTTTTATTGTAGTGGTTAGATTACGTAGGTATAATTGGTTTTTTCTAACAGTAGTTAACTAATTGATTACATCATCATACAATATCTATTTTATTACATATGATGAATATTGCATTACATGCGGACATGATGAACAGTAGCTCTACCTAAAGAACTTTAAAACTTCTGAAAAGCTTGCAACTTATAATCTTCAAAAAAATTGCACTCCCTACCCATACCTAGTGTAAAAACTTTTAACTTTGACCATTAAAAACGGTGCTTCCATAGGGTATAATTTCTTCTAAAATTACTATTATTTATATATACCAACGTAAAGACATTTCTTTTAAAATTTGTTTCACAACCCAATAGTAGTTTTCAAAATAATAGTATGTAGTATAAATTCCATATGTCAACTGAATAGATCAAATATTAAATCATGTTAACATATCTAACTAAATATATAAATATACTGTATAATAGTATGAAATATAATATGTTTATCAATTCAAAATGCTTTATATATTATTTTATAAATATAGTATATAAAATATATTATGTGTTATGCATAAAATACATTTTTATATCATTTGACGAAATATATTATAAATATATTTATTGTTTTTCTCTACGAGTTTCATATGATAGTCAAACACTATATAAAATATATGCTACAAAATATTGGACATTTTGCAAATATAACTCAAAACTCAAAGTAAAACACAAAACTAATCCATGATTTTTTTTGAAACTTTCATTTGCCCTATTCACTCCGAAAGTTTAGATTATTTACGAAAATATCATTATTATTATAATTATTATTCAAAAATAAGTTTTTTACTCTCTCTCATCCTCATCTTCTTCAAGTATTTAAAATATTGCCATTGCCATCAATACACCAACTACTATGAACAACCAATTTGAAGCTTTTAATGTACCTAAAAAATCGATTTTGACTCATATCTCATTTCTTATGAACTAAAAACAACATCTCTTTCACTTTATCTCTATATTCATCCAAAAAACCCAAGATTTTGATTCGAAATTTTTTAAGGTTTATAGAATCATTCAAGCTCATGATTTGTGGTCATTAACAAGTAGGTTGCTTCTGTGGTGAAGTATTGTGTGGTTGGAGAAGCTAAACACGTTATCTCACTGGTTAAAGCTATAAAATCAATCTTTTTCTAGATCTGTCCGTTAGAAGACTTTCGTGTAAGTATTCTCCGACGAGAAGACTTACACAGAAGTCTTTGGTCAATCCATAGGTTAGTTTCGCAATTGACTTTATGTGTGTCTTTTAGAGACGACTTCTTTGGAAGTCCTCCGGTTTTCTTTGTTTAAAAAAAAAATAGAGAAGACAACCTGGTATCGTATAGGATAAACAGGTTAGTTTTGCATTTGAGCGGATTGTGTCAGAAATTTGACTTTTCCAAGACGATTTATTAGACGACTTCCAAATAAGTAGTTTCAAGCTACTTTTGCAATTAAAAAATAAAACTTTAATATATAATTTCCTCCGGACGACTTCCATGTAAGTCTTATGGTAGACGACTTACACATAAGTTTTCTAGGATTTTATTCCGAGATTCAAGTCAAATCTTGGTTATTACAGAAGAAGACTTATGTGTAAGTCGTCTGCCGGAAGACTTACATGGAAGTCGTCCGGATAAATAAAATATTGAAGTTTTATTTTTCAATTGCAAAAGTAACTTGAAACGACTTAAGTGGAAGTCGTCTAAAAATATATATTTTATTTTATTTTTCTGTTGGACAACTTTCGTGTAAGTCGTCTAAGAAAAATCAAATTTCTGACAAAATCCGGTCAAATGCAAAAATAACATACTTATCCTAGACGATTTCCATGTAAGTCATCTAGGAAAAGTAAAATTCCTGACACATAAAGTCAATTGCAAAACTAATCTATGCATTGACCAGAATAAGTCTTCCGAACGACTTCCGTGTAAGTCTTCCGGACGACTTCCGTGTAAGTCTTCCGGACGACTTCCGTGTAAGTCTTCCGGACGACTTCCGTGGAAGTCTTCCGGACGGACTTCCGTGGAAGTCCTCAACGTTTAATAAAATTTCATTTTCTTTAAAACTATAAATACTTTTTAACATTTTCTTGTTAACTCATGTATACTAGTCAATATTGGGGCTCTTGAATGGAATTCATAAATTAATTGGTGATAATTATGAGGTTAACAACATGCATGCTTATTAATGTTTCTAGCTAATGAGAGAATACATTAGTTTTTGTAAAACTTGTATTTTCAACTCTAAGATATATTTTTTTTAACTTTCAAAAGTGTTAAGTAACTTCAAAAATATCAAGTTATATGGTTTAATGTGTCTTTTTAGATCATAAGATATACTTTTTAACTTTAATGAAATTTGAAATTTTTATTTTCATTTAAAATTTGAGTTTTCCGCTTAAATTTTAATTTCCCCGCTTAAATTTCCCCCTTATATTTAAATTTCTCGCTTGAAATTTAAGTCTTCCAGAAGACTTCTATTGAATCTGTTATAGGTTTGAAATAATGTAATGTTTGATCTTTTGTGATTTTGACTTATTTTTTCTTGAGAAATTTTCTCCATTAGTAAAATTTGACTAATCTTTTGTATTATTGTGGTTTGCTTTTGAAATTGTATCAATAACTTCAATAATGTCAAGTACTTTTGGCAAGATAATATTGTAGAGATGAACATATTTACCAATATTATTAATATCTTTTCAATGTACAAAATAATTCACAACTAAAAGAGTACAAATACAAATTACAAAACAGACCATAAACAAAACAATTATTGCTCATTCCTCCACAAAGACAAGCTTAGACTCCACTTGACATGAGAGAAGACTTTGTCAGAAGACTTCCAGGAAGTCGTCTAGTGCATTAAATGTTAGAAGACATCTGAGAAGAAAAACTTCATATCCAAAGCATTCAAATGGTTTGTCTCAGATATAAAAAAACCTTCATATCCAAAGCATTCAAATGGTTTTAAAACAAAGAAAAACTTCAAAAATAAGGGAAGAGCTTAAAACAACCAAAAGAATTTTCAAAAAGTAAGAGATTTAAGCAACAAGAAGTTACCAAATAACAAAATATGATTTATAGATCTATCTTTAAAGGAGTGGAAGATGAGAACCATGTACTGAAAAACCTACAAAACAAGATGAATTAGTGAGAATGACATGAGACAAAAAAAATGATAAATTGATATAAAGTTTTGGTGTTTACAAAAAAATGATAAATTATGAAAAAGATAAGAGCTTTAAGCAACTAGAGCTACCAAAGGAAAAAAAAAGACATATAAACTTAACAAAACACTCAGATCTGAAATGAAAGAGGATACATAGGAGAAGACTACGCCATAAGTCTTCTCCAGCGACTTTAGTCTTCTAGCGCATTAAATATTAGAAGACTTCTGAGAAGAGAATACTTCCTTGGAAGTCTTCCACGTCTGTCTCAGAATTGAAAAACCTGCATATCCAAAAGCATTCAAATGACTTCAAACCATAGAAAAACTTTAAAAATAAGGTACGAGCTTAGAACAACCAAAAGAGTTTTCAAAAAGTAAGAGCTTTAAGAAACAATAAGTTACCAAATAAGAAAATATGATTTATAGATCTACCTTTAAGAGAGTAGAAGATGAGAACCATATAATAAAAACCTGCAAAAACAAAATAAATTAGTGAGAAGACATGAAATAACTATTAATTGATATAAAGTTTCGTGTTTAAAGATTAAATAGATTAGAGAGAGGTTGACGAGTTTTAGAATGAGAAACATTACATTTTTTGCAGTTATTTGAGAGGAATAGAGCAAATGTGTAAATTTTCTTTATAAAGGGAGACAAAAATTTCAATAAGGTTATATTTTTTCGATTCAGAAGACTTTCAAGTAAGTCTTCTAATAGAAGACTTCCTATAAGACTTATTTGAAAGTGTTTAATATACAAAACTAAACATATATATGTCAAAAAAAAAAAATTTAAAAATGTTAAGCTTCCAAAATCTAACCCTAAGAATACATATAATAATACAACATATGTTGTCAAACCTTAAACCAAAGAATATTATGATTCACTACTTTCACTTATCTATGTTGAAAATAATTCAATTTTATTATATTTTAATTTATATCACTTGCAACTTTTTATAATTACATGATTTCAATTTTTTTCCTAACAAAATATTTTTTTTTACAAAATTTATAAATTATTTTCACAACAAGAAAACACAATTTTAATGACGAAAAATAACAAGGAAAAAAAGTCCTTGTAAAATTAATTCTTCTTTACGAGTATCTTAAGAGGAAAAAATAAATCTACATAATTTCGTCGTAAAGTAACGACAATAAAGTTTCATCGTAAAAACGACGCAATTTAACATGGTTTTTACGAGGAAACAAGGTTTCGTCGTAAAGTAGACGTAAATATAACGAGCACTTTACGACGAAATATTTTACGTTTATTTAGAGTCGATATCTTGAGTGCACCAACTTTTTAGTTGAACACGTTTTTGTTTCGGCTAGCTAACTATATTTTCTTCCATACCCTCGGTTGAGAGAATTAGAAATAAATTGGTTAGCCGTTATCAAAGTTACACCTAGTGGACGAACAATCGGTGGAGAAGAACAACCTTTTCAAGAAGAACACATCAATGAAGTCAAGGAACCTGAACAACAAACTGATGACATCCTTCTCATTGATCCGCATAATCATGAGTACGAAAATCTTCCCGACGATACCACTGACGAAGTTGTTGAAGACGAGTTTAATGGAAATGATGATGTTTCTAGTGATGACGAGAATGTCAATGATGTATCCGAATGATGATGTAATTTTTTTTAAATGATTTACTGTCAGACTTAATGCATGTGTTTGGTTTGTTTAATCATGAAAATTAAATTATATAATTTGATTTTGTGTAAGGCAATTGGGGGTTTGGGATTTGGGAAGAAGAGATTGAGATTATAAGTTAAGGAACTTGGGGTTTGGGGTTTCGGGTTATAAGGATTTACATATCTTTCTCGTAAAATCCTCATAAAAAAAACATGGGCCTTGTTATTTCCTCATAAAATAACGAGGTCTTTTCGACGAAATTTAAAAACACTTCGTCGTAAACTACTCATAAAAAGAAAACGTGGGCCTTGTTATTTCTTCGTAAGTTTACGTGGACTTTACAACGAAAATTAAAAATGCATGTGTTTAGTTTGTTTAATCATGAAAATTAAATTATATAATTTGATTTTGCGTAAAGAAATTGGGGGTTTTGGGTTTTAGGGATTTACATATATTCCTCGTAAAGTCCTCGTAAAAGAAAAAACACGGACCTTGCTACTTCCTCGTAAAAAGAAAAAAAATAGGCCTTGTTATTTTTTCGTAAATTAGCGAGGTGTTTACGATAAAATTTAAAAACACTTCGTCGTAAACTACTCGTAAAAAAACACGGGCCTTGTTATATCCTCGTAAATTTACGACGAAAATTAAAAATGAAAAGGCGGACCTTGTTACTTCCTCGTAATTTCACGAGGATTTTATGACAAAATATAAAACTCTATATATACTCGAACCATCTAACTTCTCATTTCGTAGTCACTTCCTCTCCTCCGCATAGCAAGGTACTCCTGTCTACTTCCTCTCTAGTTTAGCTTAGGTGGTTAGTTTAGTGTAATTAGGTTGGTTAGGTGGTTAGTGTAGGGAATTTGTAGATATGTTTATGGAATTTGTTGATAATATATGATGATGAGTTTTAAATGTTAATTATCGATTTATATGTTTTCTTTTTAGATGGTTAATAATGAAATTTTTTTTTCCAGATGGTTAGACAGAACAAGCTTACAGGAGATGCGGAGACAAAATCCCGTTCCAGAGCCACCCCGCACACAAGAATGAGGAAGAAGTAGAGAGAGGAGGAGTCAAGACCTCTTCAAGGAGATGTAGAACAACAACCCTTAGTTTTTTTTCTCTTTTTATCTATACTATTAAAGCAAAATCTCTTATAGGATTCTACCCTTAGTTTTTCCCTATAATTACAGTACCATGCCACTGGCTTTTTCTTAAAAAAAAATACAAAAAGGAAAATACTACAAAAAAATATATCAAGCATATTTCCAAAACAATCGACACATGCAATTCGGGTTTCATATAGAAGATTCAAAGCACCAGAAACATTTAACTTTTCCATAACCTACATATATAAAAAAAACGAGTATGTTACTGAGTTTGACCATAAACTCAAAAGTGATTCAAAGCACCCGAAACATTTCCCTTTCGTTTTCAGAGAGTACAAATGTGTGTCATTCATATTTTTATATCATATAACAAAACTGTAAATACTAATGCATATACTCATTTCAAAATATTATTTAGAACTACTCTCACGTCATAAATCCCTTTCTTATTAAAAGGGAATTACTCTTAAAAACCTCAAAAAGTTAGGAGAGAATTACTCTTAACAACCTCAAAAGGTTAATGAGAAATTGAGAACTATTAAATCACAATGATCAACATTTTTCACAAGTTGCTAAGCTCTATAGTTAGTATAACCGTTGGTTTGTCTAATAAGTTTGCTACAATAAATATTTGTCATATAAAGGGCCGCTCAAACATCTTATAGGTCCTAGGGCAAAAAAGAAACAAAGACCCTTTAACATATAAATTACAAAAATACAATTCATAATATTACTGCTACAAATCAAAATATTCACATTTTTAATCAACAAACAAACACTAAAGAGTAGTTTTTGTTTTTAAACGTAAACATAACCAAAAACATAGCCAAAAAAAAGAAAGAATATGTGATCTTTCTAGAAGATCAAGTGTATAGAAAAAAAAAACAGAAAACATGACAGCAAACGTAAATTCATAATGAAATTCTTAGAAAATAATTTATTTAATCCAATTTTCAGTTGAAGTTAGAATCTTTGAAGAATAAACTATTTTACTAAACTATGGCATTTAAAATTAAATTATGCCTCGCATAGAAAAAGTTTGTAGAAAGAATTATTTTATGTAAAAAAGAAAGAAGTAGTCGACTTAATAAATAAATTTATTCCAAAAATACTTAACGGCTAACTACAATTAATGCTAATTTCATTATATTTATTACTAAATTATTAATTTAGGTGAAAATTTATACTATAAGTTAGCATAATGAGATTTGGTTTCCGTAAAATCAGATTGTTATTGAACAATATTTCTAAATTATGTTTGTTTAGAAATATCAGATTAACTATTTTTTGAAAAAACAAATTGTAGGCCAGGAGCCGGGGCACTGCTCGCCCTACTACTTCAGCCGGCCCTGGTCATACATGTAGAAGCAAACCTTTCAAATATGACATCTCTGCTTATATTAAATCCCCTACAATTACTGAATAGTTATTCTCATTGTTCTCCACCACATACTTATCAAGCCTTTGACCTAGGAGAGAATCCATCTTGACTAACTCGAAAATTTCAATTTGAACCAAGAACCAGTGATTAACATTTTTCTAGATATGAAAAATTATATTTCACTCATGTTATATAAAATTCACAATGCAGAAGTAGTCTCATCCCGTGCAAGACACATCCCGTGCAAGATACAGATCTTAATCTAGTTATATAAAGTGTTTGAAATACTTACCGAAACGTGTGATATCAGCTGTGTGTAGTTATATAAAGTGTTTAATTTAGGCACTACAAATGTGTCTATGTTTTCTTATTACATGTTTTCTTATTATATACCAAAACTATATATTTAAATGCATGTAGTCATTTAACAATATCATTTTTAAGTCTTGCAAATGTGTACTATAATTTGAGCAACATATACTAAAATGTCTCAACTTACGTGCTATTCTATATGTTTAAAAAAATTATATTTAAATGATAATTTCAAATTTTAACAGAATTACAGTTTGACGGTTTGCAAATTACAAGAGAATCTCATATTTTAATTTGACCTTAATTTTAGTAAGGATTTGTTCGTTGTATAACTGCTTTGATAGATTTTGCAAATTATCCTATAAAACCAAATATACTCTAAATGTTAATTATGTTTGACAATAGATTATTAATCAATCTAATCTAACCTATACTAAAAGGCAAATTTAGAAGGATTCTAACATGTCTACGTTGACATATATGTTTGGCCAATCAAAACATTTAATTAATACATGTTGGATCTACTAAACTAAACTATTGATTTCATATGGGCTTCGATGTGCTTCCGCTGGGCTTCGTCGGTTAACACTGGGCTTTGCTATCCTATCGCTACAATCTATCGGTACAATTTTTTTTTTTAAGAAGAACCCTAGACGGTGAACACGAGGATCTACGCCTCAAACTCTTCGTCTTCACAGTGTGTTCTCCATCGTTTCAGTTCTCTCGATCCACATCTCCACAATCAATACTCCACTACATCTGGATCCATCAATTTCTTCTTTATGATTTCGTCTCCGTTTACTCTTTTCCTTCTACTTTATATACTGATTTTCTCTCCTGAGTGCAAATCAAACCCTAGAACTTCTCTAACCTCAATCCATGGCAATGAAACCGAATGGAAAATCCCCTATCACCTCCGATTATGATGAAAAAGTCATGTTCTTCCGAGATGTCTCACCGGGTCCCAACGAAACCCAGCTGCGTTTCGGCTTGATTCATTTCTGGGAGGCTTGGAACCCTCTAAAGAAGACGCTTATTGGCCTTGAGATGCTTCTAATCGACGAACAGGTACTTGATTTCACCAAACATAGTTATTTAGATTCGTTGTTATTTAGATTGCTATTTAGATCCCACTTATATTTAGTACAATAGGAAGAAAACTAATCGTTGAAATGTCAAATCTTCAAATTTTATTATCTCTCTACAAAATTAAAAACAACAATTTGATTGTTAGTGTATTTTCTCGCAGGGAACTGTTATCCAAGGATTCATTTCGCCAGGACGTATTGAGAGATATTTGCCTAAAATGAAGCCTGGATCGGTTTACAAACTCAACAATTTCTATGGATCAAGCAACAAATCGGTGTATCGGGTTTCTGATCATGCCGTGACGGTGTCGTTCTCATGGAACTCTGAACTGTCTGTTCTTGAAGACAGTCCCACCCCTTTTGATGAAGACAGATTCCGATTTCATTCCATTGAGGATTTTCAAGCTAACTGCGATCGCAAAGGAGACCTCTACGGTAATCTCTGTTATCCCCCACACAATCTTTTTGTTACAGTGCTTGCTGATTAGATGTGGTATTTAGTCTTTCTTGCTGCTCAGATATATAAATCTCGAATTTTGCTTAAAATGTGTTTTAGGTTTGTCATAATCATTCTCTGAAATATAGTTCGTCTTTGTCAGTCTCTGAAATCACTCTTTCAGAACAGAACATGACAAAAGAAATTCACTAATTCTGTTTGTAACATTAGGAAGGATTTTTTACTACACTCGGGTCTTGGAATTTTTTTGAGGGTTCTATCGTAGCATAGTATGATTAGGATCTGTTAGCTGCTTCATTACTATGTGTGTTTCGGTTTTGTGTGGTCATGAAATAGTAGATTACTTATTTCGTACTCTTCTTACTTACACACTTGATGAACAAAGGGATAGATGTTGTTGGCCACATGAAGCTGGTTAATGGACAGAGTCTCATTGGGACCCCAGTCCTTGACGAAGTGGAGATAGAAAGGGCGAGGCATCTTCTGGTTCATGTGCAGTCACACGAGTATGTTTTTTATTATTTCTTAAACACCCTTTCTCTCTACTTCTATTAACCATTCAGTGAAAATATTTTGCAGTGGACCTGTGATGAAGCTCTACCTTTGGGACCAGGCTGCAAGAGACTTCTGCAAAAAATTCAAATCATACGAAAATACCCCCACTGTGTTATTAGTTACGACCTTTAACACTAAGAGTCTCGGAGGTTACGATTTCTATCTTTAATAAAGCTTTCTTACAGTTAGATATCTACTCTTTATGTTGTTTAAATGGGTTTTTCTTAATACAACAGGTACTCTTGCCCTGACTTCAATGTCCTCCTCACGTGTTTTATGGACTACGATGTCCAACCTACGATCGACTACTTCGGCTGGTAAATATATATTTGTGTGTTTACATGTACGCTTTCGCTACATAACCCCATATCAATGACTGACTGGATCAATGCTTACTACTCTGTCTCAGGTTGGGCTCTAATCCACAGAGTGCTGATCGGGTTAATGCAGAAGTGCTTACTAAACGTGAGACACTGACCATAGGAGAAATATTCTCCTACATCAAGCAGGGATCTACTAAGGTACAACTAGGTCTAAATATTTCTTAGTCATTGATCCAAAGCTTTGAGGCTTATATAGCTTTGCGGTGCAGGAGGCTTTTTTGAGTGCACGGCTACGATTGATGATGTGGTCCATCGCTCAACCTGGTATTACATATCATGCAGTGGGTGCCATACTAAGGCTAGGAAAGGCCCAACTTCGTTGATGTGTTCGAAATGTGGGAAAGTCAACATATCTGGAGTAACACAGTATTTACTCTATACTCAGTACTCAGTAACGCTTTGAATGGTATTAGCTTCTAATTTTTTTTATGACAGGTACCGTGCACAGATATCTGTCTATAACAACAGTGAGCAAGCTGTTTTTGTACTGTTTTTCATGACAGGTACCGTGCACAGATATATGTCTATGACAACAGTGAGCAACCAATTTGATGCTCTTAATGCACATCAAATCGATTTACACTTCTTATTTCTCAATTCTTATGAACTAAAAACAACATCTCTTTCTATTTCTCTCCATATTCATCCAAAAAAAACTCAAGATTTTGATTCTAAATTTTTTATGGTTTATAGAGCCATTGAGGCTTACGATTCTTGGTGGGTCACTTTTTTTTTGAGATTTTGGGTGCTTGAGAATATTTATATGTGCTAAACAAGTTATCTCACGCGTTGAAACTATGAAATCAGTATTTTTTCAGATATGCTCGCCCAGGCGACTTCCGGGTAAGTTCTGGTTGTAGACGATTTACATGGAAATCTTCTGGTCAATGCAGAGGTTAGTTTTGCAATTGACTTTTAAATGTGTTTTTAGAGACGACTTACATGGAAATCGTCCATCTTTGTTCGTTAAAAAAAAAATATGAGACGTCATCTAGGTAAACGGGTTAGTTTTTCAATTGACCGGATTGTGTCAAAAATTTGACTTTTCCTAGACGGCTTATCCATAAATTGTCCAATAGAAAATTTTAAAAAAATCAATATTTTGTTATATCTAGATGACTTCCATGTAAGTCATCTAAGGTTAGTTTTGCAATACAAAATAAAACATAAAAATTTATTTTTTTCTAGACGACTTATACGAAAGTCGTCCATGATTTTATTCCAAGATTCTGGTCAAACCTTGCTTATCTTGGACGACTTCCATGTAAGTCAACGGACGGATGACTTCCGTGTAAGTTGTCTATAATTTTTTTTTTGTATTTTTCAATTGCAAAACTAACCTGAGACGACTACATGGAAGTCATCGAGGTATAACAAAATATTGATTTTTTAATTTTTTACTAGACGGCTTATGTGTAAGTCATCCAGAAAAAGTCAAATTTCTGATACAATCCAGTCAAATGAAAAACTAACTTGTTTACCTTAGAAGACTTACATGGAAGTTGTCTCAAAAAAGTTTTTTAACAAACAAAGATGGACGACTTCCATGTAAGTCGTCTAGGTTAAAAATCAATTGCAAAACTAATCCAAATGGACGGCTTCCTAGAAGTCTACCAAACGACCTACGTGGAAGTTGTATGCGTCAATGTTTAATAAACTTTCATTTTCTCTAAAACTATAAAGACTTTTTAATATTTTCTTGTTAATTCATGTATATTAGTCGATATTTGAGCTCCTGAATGAAATTCACAACTTAATTGGTTTTAATTATGAGTTTACCGACATTCATGTGTATTAATGTTTTCAGAAGACTTTCATAGAAGTCTTCTACGTTAGTTTTTGTAAATTTGTTAAATAACTTTAAGATATGTTTATTTGATTTTCAAAAGTGTTAGGTAAATTCAAGAATATCAAGTATTAAAATGTGTCTTCATAGATCATAAGATATACTTTTTAAATTCAAAAAAATTGAAATTTCAATTTTCACTTAAAATTTTGAGTTTCCTGCTTAAATTATAATTTTCCGCTTATATTTCAATTTTTCGCTTTAAATTTAAGTCTTCGAAGAAGACTTCCGAGAAGACTTTTAATGAAAGTGTTCTATCTTTGAACTTATGTAATAGTTTATCTTTTGTAAATTTGACTAATTTTTCTTGAGAATTCTTCTCCCTTAGTTGAAATAAATTTGATTAATTTTTTTGTATTATTGTGTTTTGCTGTTAAGGTTATATCAATATACTTATATAAAACACAAAACATACATATCCAAGTGGAAAATGAGAACCATCTGGTTAAGAACCTGCAACAAAAAGATAGATTAGTGAGAAAGATACGAGACAAAAATGAAAAATTCATATAAAGTTTGGTGTTTTCAAGTCAAAGAGATTAGAGTGGGTTTGGAGAGCTTTAGTTTGGAAAAAAAGTAAGAACTTTATGCAACAAGAGATTACCAAATGAAGAAAAAACAGACATAAAAATTTACTAAAACGCTCAGATCTGTTATGAAAGGGAAACATGTGAGAAGACTCTGTCAGAAGACTTCCAGGAAATCTTCTTGGAAGTCTTCTAACACATTATATATTAGAAGACTTTGAAAGAAAGACTTCCAAGAAGACTTCCCATAAGTCTTCCAAAGTCTGCTCCAGAAAAACATGTATATCAAACCCAGATCTGAAAAACATGCATATCAAAAAATGTTCAAATGACTAAAAAAACAGAAAAAATGAGTGGAATATTAGATAGATCTACCTCTATAGAACACACAAAAATACATATCTAAAATTAATAGATCTACCTTTAAATGAGTGGAAGATAAGAACCATGCGATGAAAAACCTGTAAAACAAGATAAACTAGAGAGAAAGACATGAGACAAAAAAACAATAAATTGATAGAAAGTTTAGTGTTTATAAGTTCAAAGAGATTAGAGAGAAGTTGGAGAGTTTAAGAATGAGGAACATAACATTTTTTGTTTCAACCATTTGAGAGGAGGAGAGAGAATGTATAAATATTTCTTTATATATGGAGACAAAAATTCCAATAGGTTTAAATATTTTCGATTCAGAAGACTTTCAAGTAAGTCTTCTAATAGAAGAATTCCTAGACTAATTACTTGTAAGTCGCCCAGAAGCAGTGTTTTGAAACCTGACCCGGACCCGCGGTTGAACTGGTAAACGCGGAGACCGAGAAAAATCCGGTTTGAGTTTTGCAAAAAACCCAATCTTTAGAAACCCACAAAAACCCACTAAAACCCAGAACCCGATACCGGTTGAACCAATAAATAACTTTTACTTCTTTTTTTAATTTTTAGATTATGTTTAATATTCTAAGTTTCCAATAAATAAGTTAGGTGCTGACAAAAAAAAAGAAGGTTTTTTTTCCCTTTGCAGTTATATATTTATGATTTTTTTTTATTTTGATGAAGATTTCACTATGCCACCGAAGAAAATAAAGTGAACGATGGTAGAGAGAACCAAAATTAGTTCACATTAGAAATTTAAATATTTATGAATTTTATATCTTGTTTTTTTAGATGTCATAACTCTTACTTGTTACAGAAAATTTAAAATTGTCTAAACTATTTTTTGATATTTTTATGTCAAATGAAAATAAAAATATAAAAACTAAAGTTAAGTATTTTCTAAATACTTTTTAAACATAAAATATATACATATCCAAACTATTATTTTATGTTTTAAAAAACATTTAGAAAATATTAAACTTTAGTTTTTATATATTTATTTCATAATTAATATATTATTATATAATAGAATTAATTCATTTATTAACCCGTTGTTTATCCGCGGTCAACCAAGTGACCCAGCGATCCGGTAAGTCATCCGGTTCAGTGTCCGGATCGGATTTAAAAACATTGCCCCGAAGACTTCAATATTTTTAGCGGAAAGCTAAAATATTTTTAGCGGGAGTTAGAAGACTTTCAAAGAAGTCTTCTAATCGCCAGACGACTTACTTGTTAGTCGTCTATAACCTAAACATAACCCCTAAACTAAATTAACTAACAAAACATTTCATAAAATCAAATTAAACTTAAAAGTGTTTACTATACACAAAAATAAACACATATAGGTAAAGTTTATTTTTTCAAAAAATTATTTAGGCTTTCCAAAATCTAACCCTAAGAATATATACAATACTACAACATACGTTGTCAAACCCTAAGCCAAAGTAGGAGAATTTGCCAAAACTAACCCACAACTTGATTTTAACCCCAAACCTGTACCCAAACTTGAATCAAATACAAAACTAACCTAAAAGCCTTGTGAAATTACAGCTCAGCCCCTTGTGACCAACCAAATAAACTGAAGCCATTTTTACGAGTATAGCCCCAGTAAGTCGTCTCAGATGTTGCAAAGTAAGTCTTCTGGTGTAGCTGATCTAAAAATAATTTTTAAATTTTTAAAAAATATTTTGATAAGCGTAAAATTAAAATCATGTAATTATAAACAGTTTTAAGTGATATAAATTAAAATATAACAAAATTGAATTGTTTTGAACATAGATGAGTGTAGGTAGTGAATCATGGTATTTTTTTGTCCAGGGTTTGGCAACAAATGTTGTAGTATTGTATGTATTCTTAGGGTTAGATTTTGGAAAGCTTGAATGTTTTTTGAAAAATTAATTTTTTACCTATACGTGTTTATTTTTGTGTATAGTAAACACTTATGAAGTTTAATTTGATTTTATGAAGTGTTTAGTTATTTAATTAAGTTTAGGGGTTATGTTTAGGGTCTAGACGACTGATATTTCAGTCGTCTGGTGAAGAAATTAAAACAGACGACTTACATGTAATGTCTACAACAGAAACTTTATATGAAGTAATGTTGTACAGTACAAATGCAATTATTAAATTGTTGTGGTTAGAAATGTCTATATATCTATTGTAACGCAAATATATGTTTAGAAATGTCTATATATCTATTGTGAAATCTCTCTCTCTCTCTCTCTCTCTCTCTCTCTCTCTCTCTCTCTCTCTCTCTCTCTCTCTCTCTCTCTCTCTCTCTCTCTCTCTCTCTCTCTCTCTCTCTCTCTCATATGAAGAACATATCTGTTAAGAAACAGACTGAAGCAGACCTCTGGAAGCAAACCTATTTTCTCCAGAAGCAGTGTTTTGAAACCTGACCCGGACCCGCGGTTGAACCGGTAAACGCGGTGACCGAGAAAAATCTGGTTTGGGTTTTGCAAAAAAACCAATCTTTAGAAACCCACTAAAACCCAGAACCCGATACCGGTTGAACCAATAAATAACTTTTACTTCTTGTTTAATTTTTAGATTATGTTTAATATTCTAAGTTTTCAATTAATAAGTTAGGTGCTGACAAAAAAAAAAGTTCGTTTTTCCCTTTTCAGTTATATATTTATGATTTTTTTTATTTTGATGAAGATTTCACTATGCCACCGAAGAAAATAAAGTGAACGATGGTAGAGAGAACCAAAATTAGTTCACATTAGACATTTAAATATTTATGAATTTTATATCTTGTTTTTTTAGATGTCATAGCTCTTACTTGTTACAGAAAATTTAAAATTGTCTAAACTATTTTTTGATATTTTTATGTCAAATGAAAATAAAAATATAAAAACTAAAGTTAAGTATTTTCTAAATACTTTTTAAACATAAAATATATACATATCCAAACTATTATTTTATGTTTAAAAAAACATTTAGAAAATATTAAACTTTAGTTTTTATATATTTATTTTCATAATTAATATATTATTATATAATAGAATTAATTCATTTATTAACCTGCTGTTTATCCGCGGTCAACCAAGTGACCCAGCGATCCGGTAAGTCATCCGGTTCAGTGTCCGGATCGGGTTTAAAAACATTGCCCCGAAGACTTCAATATTTTTAGCGGGAAGCTAAAATATTTTTAGCGGGAGTTAGAAGACTTTCAAAGAAGTCTTCTAATCGCCAGACGACTTACTTGTTAGTCGTCTAGAACCTAAACATAACCCCTAAACTAAATTAACTAACAAAACATTTCATAAAATCAAATTAAACTTAAAAGTGTTTACTATACACAAAAATAAACACATATAGGTAAAGTTTATTTTTTCAAAAAATTATTTAAGCTTTCCAAAATCTAACCCTAAGAATATATACAATACTACAACATACGTTGTCAAACCCTAAGCCAAAGTAGGAGAATTTGCCAAAACTAACCCACAACTTGATTTTAAACCCAAACCCAAACCTATACCCAAACTTGAATCAAATACAAAACTAACCTAAAAGCCTTGTGAAATTACAGCTCAGCCCCTTGTGACCAAACAAATAAACTGAAGCCATTTTTACGAGTATAGCCCCAGTAAGTCGTCTGAGATGTTGCAAGTTGTCTGGACGACTTCAAAGTAATTCTTCTGGTATAGCTGATCTTGAAATAATTTTTAAATTTTTTAAAAAATATTTTGATAAGCGTAAAATTAAAATCAGGTAATTATAAACAGTTTTAAGTGATATAAATTAAAATATAACAAAATTGAATTGTTTTGGACATAGATGAGTGTAGGTAGTGAATCATGGTCTTTTTTTGTCTAGGGTTTGGCAACAAATGTTGTAGTATTGTATGTATTCTTATGGTTAGATTTTGGAAAGCTTGAATGTTTTTTTGAAAAATTAAAATTTTACCTATACGTGTTTATTTTTGTGTATATTAAACACTTATGAAGTTTAATTTGATTTTATGAAGTGTTTAGTTATTTAATTAGGTTTAAGGGTTATGTTTAGGGTCTAGACGACTGATATTTCAGTCGTCTGGTGAAGAAATTAAAACAGACGACTTACATGTAAGTCGTCCAAATATTCTCGCCTAAATTTTTTAAAAAAAAAAACCATTTTCCTGCTTAAATAATTTAAACCAAGTCGTCTGGGAAGTCTTCTATTTTAGTTTTCTGCTAAAAATATCTTAATTTTCCGCTGAAAATATTAAAGTTTGCTGGACGACTTACAAGTAAGTCGTTTGAATCAAAAATATTTAACCTAATTGTATTTTTTGTCTCCCTATATAAAGAAAAATTTATACATTTTCTTCCCTCCTCTCAAATGGTTGCAACAAGAATGTAATGTTCATCATTCTAAAACTCTTCAACCTCTCTCTAATCTCTTTGACTTGAAAACAACAAACTTTATATAAATTTTTCATTTTTGTCTCATGTCTTTCTTACTAATCTATATTTTTTGCAGGTTTTTAATTAGATGATACTCATCTTCCATTTCTTTAATGGTATATCTATTAATTTTAGATATGTATTTTTGCGTGTTCTATAAAGGTAGATTTTTCTAATCTTCCACTCATTTTCTCTGTTTTAAGTCATTTGAACGTTTTTGGATATACAGGTTTTTAAGATCTGGATTTGATATGCAGGTTTTTCATATCTGGAAGACTTCTGAGACGACTTACTTGTTAGTCGTCTAAAATATAATGCACTAGACGATTTCCAGGAAATCTTCCAGACGACTTCCATTTCAGTCGTCTGGACTTCCTGGAAGTCGTCTGGAATTCCTGGAAGTTGTCTGGAATTCCTGGAAGTCTTCTGACAAAGTCTCCCTTTCATAATAGATCTGATCGTTTTGGTAAGTTTTTATGTCTAATTTTTTTTTCATTTGGTAACTTCTTGTTGTATAAAGTTCTTACTTTTTTTCCAAACCAAAACTCTCCAAACCCACTCCAATCTCTTTGACTTAAAAACACCAAACTTTATATGAATTTTTCAATTTTGTCTCATGTCTTTCTTACTAATCTATCTTTTTCAGGTTTTTAATCTGATGGTACTCATCTTCCACTCATTTAAAGGTAAATATATTAATTTTAGATATTTTGTGTGTTCTATAAAGGTAGATTTATCTAATCTTCCACTCATTTTTTTCTGTTTTTAAGCCATTTGAACGTTTTTGGATATGCCGGTTTTTCATATCTGGATTTGATATGCAGGTTTTCAGATCTGGAAGACTTCTGGGATGACTTACATGTTAGTCTTCTAAAATCTAATGCACTAGATGACTTCTATTTCAGTCGTATGGACTTCCTGGAAGTCGTCTAGCCTTCCATTTCAGTCGTCTGGACTTCCTGGAAGTCATCTGGACTTCCTGGAAGTCGTCTGGACTTCCTGCAAGTCGTCTGGACTTTTTGGAAGTCGTCTCGACTTCCTGGAAGTCTTCTGACGAAGTCTTCTTCCATATCAAGTGGAGTCTAAGCTTGTCTTTGTAGAGGAATGATCTATAATAGTTTTGTTTGTGGTATGTTTTGTGATTTGCATGTCTACTCTTTTAGTTGTGATTTTTTTGTAAAATTAGTAATAATGTTTCCCAAGATGTAATACATCTGCTAACAATGTGTTTACACATTTACAAATCAATGAAATAATAGACTTCAATAGCCTTTTTCTTATCTTTGGATCTCTCATATGCAATAATAAACTCCAATGGCCTTTTTCTCATCTTAATAAACAAGAATGTTGATAGCTTCATATTGATACAACATTTTAAGAAGCATTTTAACCCTTCTTCCAACTCATAACAATAATCATCATTAGTGTCTATAACAATAATACTTAAGAGATGGAAACAAACAATAGTAACTAGTCAAAGCATATCATATTTTTCATAAGTTTGTGTTGAAAAAATTAGTCAAATTTAGTAAAACTAAGGGAGAAAACATATTTTGAAAATATGAGTTTTACATATCTTGAAGTTACTTATCACTCTTAAAAATACAAGTTATTCAAAAACTAGCGTAGAAGACTTAAAAACTAGCGTAGAAGACTTCCACGGAAGTCTTCTCAGATCAGTTAGATACTTTAATTAACGTGAATGTTGGTAACCTCATAAATATCACCAATTAAGTTATAAATTTCATTCAGTAACCCACATATTCATTAATAAACATGAATTAACAAGAAAATGTGAAAAAGTCTTTATAGGTTTAGAGAAAATGCAAGTTTATTAAACATTGACGCATACATCATCCACGAAGGTCGTCTAGTAGACTTCCAGAGAAGTCGTCCATGTAGGTCGACGCAGAAGACTTCAATCTAAGTCTTCCAGACGACTTCAATCTAAGTCGTCTGGTCAACGCAGAGGTTATTTTTGCAATTGACTTTGAAATCTGTTATCTAAGACGATTGAAAAATAAGTCGTCTACTTTTGTTTGGTTAAAAAAAACTTCAAAAAAAGCTAGACGACTTACATTTCAGTCTTTATAGTTTAGTTTTGCATTTAACTAGATTATTTCACAAGTTTGACTTACCTGGACGACTTACATTTCAGTCGTCTGGTGAAAAATTGAAATATCAATAATTTATTAGAACTCGACGACCTACAATTAAGTCGTCATAAATAAGACTTCAATATTTTATTATATATAGATAACTTACAATTCAGTCGTCCGCCCGACGACTTACATGTAAGTCGTCCAGGATTTACGAGGTTTGACCAAAATCTAGGAATAAAATCCTGGATGACTTACATGTAAGTCGTCGGGCGGACTACTGAATTGTAAATTGTCTGGGTATAATTAAATATTGAAATTTTTTTTTTCAATTGCAAAACTAACATTCGACGACTTACATGTAAGTCGTCGGGTTTTAATAAAATATTGATATTTCAATTTTTCACCAGACGACTGAAATGTAAGTCGTCCAGGAAAGTCAAACTTGTGAAATAATCCAGTCTAATGTAAAACTAAACTCTAGGTTCGTTGGAGATTTTTTTCTAACCAAACAAAAGCATACGACTTATATTTCAGTCGTCTCAGAAAACAGATTTCAAAGTCAATTGCAAAAATAACCTCTGCATTGACTAGATGACTTAACGACTTACAGGTAAGTCGTCTGGACGAACAGATCTGGAAAAAACTCGATTTCATACCTTAAATTGGTGAGATAACTTCCTTAGCACACATAAGACTTCTGCAAAAACACATAATCTCAAACGAAAGTGACCCACCCAGAATTGTTAGCTTCTATGACTCTATGAACCATAAAAAATGTAGAATCAAAATTTTGGGTTTTTTTAGCTTAATGTGGAGAGAAAGTGAGAGAGATGTTGTGTTTAGTTCATAAGAATGGAGAAATAAGAAGGGTAAATTGATTTTGGGAGCATTAAGAGCTTCAAATTGGTTGTTCATGGTGGTTAGGGTATTGATGACAATGGCAATCTTGTAATTATTTGAAGATGATGAGGGTGAGAGAGTAAAAATGTCATTTTCGAAAAGAAAAAAAAAATGATGGTATTTTCGTAAATTATATGAACTTGTGGGGTGAATATGGCAAAACTAATTTCCAAAAAAAATGAGGTTAGTTTTGTGTTTGACTTTGAGTTGTAGGTCAATTTTGCGAAAAGCCCGCCAAAGAATATCATGATTAACTACTTTCACTCATCTATGTTGAAAATTATTCAATTTTATTATATTTTAATTTATATCACTTAAAACTGTTTATAATTATATGATTTTAATGTTTTACTTGTCAAAAGATTTTTTAAATAGTTTATAAATTATTTGTAAGATCAACTATACCAGAATAATTCCATGGATATCGTCTAGACGACGTACATAGTTCAGAAGACTCAGAAAACTTTTCGGAGCTATATTCGTAAAAATAAATTCTGTTTTTTGTTTGGTTACAAAGGGCTGGCTGTAATTTTACAAGACTTTTGGATTAGTTTTGTATTTGATTCAAGTTTGGATATACTTTTGCAATCAAAATCAAGTTCCAAGTCATATTTAGCAAATTCCCCACCGTATATATCTAGAAATCAATATATCGATATCTTTATGAAAATTTTGTCTAAGATTTTGTACATATTAGGTTGCAAGTGAAAACAAAATAGTAATAGAAGTAGAAACATATTAAAAAAACGAAGTAAACGTTGTATTTAGATAATTATCTAAATATGTATTTTTATCTTCGTTAATGAGAATGTATGTCTTGTTAACATTTTGTCCCAGACATTAGTAAAAAACTATTCTTTGAATACGAATTCGGAATTCGGTTGACTCATAACGCATTAGGATACCATCACCAGTAACCACTATTGACGGACCCAAGCAGTCCTGATTGCCTTAATCCTCTATTTAACTTGCCTGCCACGCCCCCAGTCACTATCATACTCTTGAGTAGCCGAGCACACTACCTTACCTCCGCCCCTGATACTCCTTGTCTTTGACTTGAACTCTTACTCGGATTGGCAGGAGGCCAAAACCAGTGTGTCACACCCAACCGGAGGTGGCTGGTTTTGTTTCGTTTTTTGCATCTTCTTCACGCATAATGTGTTAAAGACAGAAAGATCACGTCTCGAGGTGCCAGAGATAAAGTGAGGATATGAAACCACTGGTTTATTTTTGTTTCTATTATTAACTGGTTGTTCCTCTCTGTTTCATAATTAGATGCCTACAATTCAACGGTTAAACAAGAACAGATCCTAATAATAATAACTTGCGTTGAAGCAAAATGAAATATATCTACATGAAATGCGGTCTTCTTATCTTCAAATATTATTTGTATTTCTCGCCTGCACACTATTATACATTCCTCTAAAGATAATACACAAATTGCAAATAATAATATGTGGTATCCTCTTACAGAAGAGGGAGTTTGTACAAATTTGATCTGACCTAAGAGGGGTTTTAGGCGACCTTACAAGCTCATCATTGGCTTTGGATCTCGGCATAAGTGATTGCAAGCGCACGCTGAAGTTTCCATAGAGACAAAACCTCAACCTCGGCCAAGAACGTGGCTGTGACAGGCCGGTGATCCGATAGCTTAATCTCATTCCTTCTGTAACTAAGAAGCTTCATTCCCTTCCCTTTCCAAATGACGCGGTCACACCTGAACCACACACATTCACTTTTCTTTTACCTTTCTATGCGTTACACAAAAATACGTTGTAACATAGTGTGTGAAAAGAGTACCAGGCCGGTCTACGTTTTCCTGATTCCGGGTCATCTCCGATGTAGTTTTCTGAGTCAATTTCGTATTTGTATGTCGGTGGAAAACATAAAACCCCCTCCGACCATCCCTCGAATACGTTGCCTTTTCTCATTTCGTTTGAAAGCTACCATATAAATAAGACATATCAAAGGTTTGATACAATACGTAACCTTCACAAAACATAAACATTAGGACTATGTGATTTAAAATTAATGTAAACAAATGCAATAAACGTACCTGGTCATTCTCAAGCAACCTCTGCCATTCCTTTCTTGCAATAAGCTCGTGTGTCTTCTCATACGACAAGTTAATCCGATAGTTAAGATCTCCCAGCCAGATTACTCTTCTACAAAAGCTCAGCTGGTTATGTTCATAAACTAAGAGAGAGAGATTGTATCAACCGAGAAATAAAACGTACTCATGATCACGGATGCTTCTTGGAAGAACACTGGCACTTGAAGAATGGGGATGAAACAGCGTTCTTCTGTGAATTTCACGTACATCATCGTTTCTTTTCTGGTGATCTGTATCTTTTTCCCCTGATGACAGATGTGAGCACAGGAAACAAAACGGTGTTTGATAGATTGACATGCTCACAGATACAGATCCCTGTAAGTAACACCACAAGAAACCGTTAAGTTATTGCTATCTTAGGAATAAATTATTATTAAGAGAAATCAAGACCTTGTTACCAATGTATCCCATAATACCAACACCGACAGTGGACACACTAAGGTTACTTATGTGCTTGCGCAAGCTCCTCCGAACCCAGACGGTGAGAAACACTCCCACCATCTGTTTGCTCACGATCCTTACATACGCTGGTTTTCTTAGATTCATGATACTCAGATTCAGTGACTTGAAGGCACCACCACGTCTTTCCAAGACATATTGATTGAGCAGCTTTAAGGGAGGTTCTGGCCAGCTCAGACCAACTCTTTCATTGTAACTTAACCTTTCTTCCCTTTGGGAATCACTATTAATTTGCATTGATGGTGATGCGTTGTCATTGGTGGAATCCAAAACTTCTATGTTAGTAAGTGAATCTTCACTTACGATTGGTCTTTCACAAGAGAAAAATGTATCACAAACACCATGTCTTGTTTCAAGAAACATATCTTGTACGTTGTGAGAGACCTCTTTGTATGGCTTAAACATTGAGGGAGAGGGAGGATCACTGTGACATAGAGACTTGGGATTTCTAAGTCGAACTCGGTTTAAAGCATCACGTATGATGTTCTCCCATTCAGAAGCAGGCTGGTCATCCTCAATACCAAAAATGTTTCCAGCATTTAAGGGAACGATTTCCTGAAGACTGAAAATGAAAGTGAGTACATAACTGACTCACCATTTGTGATTAAAGTGAAAGACATGAGAGCAAAAAGAAAAAAGAAAAAAACAATACCCAAGAACATAAATATCGGCAGGTTCAAGAGTGTCAAGCCAACCATCGATATCCAAGTCAGCAGGTGGAACTCTGCCTCCAACATTCCATGTCCCGGCACAGATTCTGGCTACATCAAAACCACAACACACCAGTGGACTCACTAAGCAACAAAAGAAGCACAGATGAAAAAGCAGAGAAATAAAAAAAAAGACCTGACTGCTTGTGTGTCAATATACTGAACCCTGAAAGTTTCTGAATTGCGCCTTCTAAGTTTAGGACAATCTGAGATTAAGTTTCAATCATAAGAACAAGGAATCTGAATATACAATTGAGAGTTATCAACATTACCATCATCATTGGTGGCACCAGAGCTACGTGGATCAAAATCTGTTACACCAGGTCCAGTTTCAGTCACATTCAATTAAATTAAATTAAAAAAGAAAGAATTAATTGATAGATATGAGGTTTGACCTTGGCTGCCGGAAAGGGAGAGTCTGTCGTCGTCAGTATCGGCGCTATAATCGGAATCAAAGGAAGAAACGTTGAACCATTTGCGGATGACAAGACGTGCCCAGTAGAGCTGGAGACAGGAGAAGGCTGAGCAGCATATCGTAGCCCAATTCATCTGCAATTATCATTTCACCGAAAATAGCAACCCCTATTCTAGCGAAACGAAAGAAGGGAGAAGGTGGATGAGATCAGCATACCTCTGTTCGCCGCGACTGTGATCCTACTACCGCCATATATTCTGGTCTGGTCGCGTCTGTATAATCACAAACCCAAATGAGAGAGAAGAAGAAGAGGTCGCAGGAAGAAAAAAAGACTTAACGACCTTTGGTGGGAGTCAGATTGACATCTTCACATTTTGTTATCTTATGTTAGAACCGGCCAAATTGATTATAACTCCGGTTTACAATTCTTTCAGAAAACGTCCGTTACGATTTGATTGGTTTTGTTTTTAGCAACATCTACGTTATCTATACTATTATTTGCGAAATAACTTTTAGCAACAGATGTCTCAGATTGAAAGTTAGAGCGGTTAATATCTATAATTCATTTAATAAATTTTATATATAATTAATTATATAAACAAAATCGAACTTTTATTAATAATATTAACTTTTCTTAAAATAAGATAATTCTTATATATTGTGTTGTTATCTTAAAACATATTTTTTAATTATAAAATTTAAAAATAAAATATAAAACAATTATAATAAATTAAGTGGTTAAAGTCAATGTTATCTTTAATAAATTTTAATTAAACATATATATTTAATTAGAATTTTGTCATATATATATATATATATATATATATATATATATATATATATATATATATATATATATATATATATTTGATTTAATTTCTTTGAAAACATAAATAATAAGTTATTATGCTGGTTTTTAAATTAATAAAAATAAACTAATAAATATTTGTAAAACGATTAAGCCTGTATAAGCGGGCAAGACACCTAGTTAAAACTGAATTACCTTTAAAAATAACCATTCATTCACTATAATAATTACAATTTGTACCATTAATTTAATAATTATTAATTAGTTAAAATAAATCATTTATTTTGTTAGATTATTCTCTAATTAAACTTACCATCATTATTCCTTAACCGAAATATTCTATAATCAAGGTTTACAATAAAATTAAACAGATTTTTTTTTTAAATATGATATCAAAAATTTAAATACTATATTTTCTTGTATACTGTTATTTCATCTCACATACAAAATATAACTATAAATGTTTTATTAAAACATATAGTCATTTTATAAATATATGTTAAATAGTTTGATTACTAATATAACTGACGCATATATATATATATATATATATTTGAATGATAAGATATATAGATATTTATAATTTGATGATTAATATTATTCACACATATATATTTGAATTATAAGAATACAATAATTAATTTTTAATCAGATTATTCTCTTACCAAACTTAATATTATCTTCTAACCAGATTATTCTCTAACCAATTTTTACATATCTATACTATTAAAGCAGGATCCTATTGTCATAATTACCTTAGGGGCATGTTTCCTTCACTAACATTGCATGTTTCATTAAGGGCAATTAAGTAATATTAATAACAAATCTATATTGGGTCATTATTTTTGGATCCAGCCCAAATCAAATCTCTCTTGGGCCATTTGGGCCTATTAAAAAATCAGATTCAATTCTCACTTTTTTTTTTCCTTTGGGCCATTGAGTCCAAGTTCAAATAAATTTTTTTCAACTATTCTTAATTATTATTTTTTTCTTTTCTTAATATAATTTAAGCATTCATAAAAATAATTGAAATTTTATATTGAAAAGTATAAATCTTTATTAAAAGTATATAATTTTTTAATTAAAATATTAACCCCATAATAAAATTAATTTATCAAAGTTATACCAACTTAATTCATTAAAAAATAAAGTTTAATTTTTTTAACATAAATAGTCATTTAAAATGAAATACGATAAGTAAAGATAAATTTTTTAAGTCTTTTATAAAATAAAACACAAATATATGAAAATGTGACATTTACTAAATATTTGTCAATTGAAAAAAAAAAACAAAAATAAACCCGCGCTTTGAAAGCGCGGGTCAAAATCTAGTCTATCTTATTAAAACTGAAGTACAAAATGAGATTGTTTGGAAACTTGATTAGTAATCTTAATGAAATGTGTTTGGACACATGTTTAATTAGAGCCACTTTAGTAATTTTTAAAAATAACCCTTTGCAATCGAATTTCAAACATACGATGGCCCATTTAAAAATTCTGATACGTAAGCCCATTTTCAAAAAAATCGAATCTTGCTTCATGTTTTGAACATTCTTTCTCTCCACGTAAGTCTATGTGATCATCTTTACGAAAATATCTTGCTTAACCACCAAATAATTCAGTTACCAAAAATTTGGGAGGAAGGGAATATATTATTCCATCTAACAGATCGAGGAAGGGAATATATTATTCCATCTAACAGATCGAATACTACCTTCCTGTTTTGATCATTCATTCTCTAAATATTCTGTACTAATTTGTTACCATGTTTTGCGCAAACAAGTTTAATAGTATCTAATATTGAATAAGATATATTTTCATATATACGATTTCGTTGAAAACAGAAATGAGCAAATCTCGGTTCTGTATCTATCCTAACCATAAATTAGGCTTAAATTAAATTTCTACACCCATATATATATACCTCTACTATAATATAACACCACCCATCGAAATCTCATAGCAAAATATGTCAAACGATCGAAAAATGTGTCTTATTAAGGATTTAACTGTAAGATAAATGGCGTCTAACCCTCAAACCCTCAAACTTCTTCATTCGTGGAAACAAAGCACCAGTTTTTCTGGTGATACTCTTGAATGCGTCCTGGTAGATCAAACTGTAAGATATGTTTCCTTTGACTTTATATATATATATATTCATTCTCAACTAATACTGAATCATATTCTACTCTGTTTTTTGAAAAGGGAGCTAAAATCCAAGCATCATGCAAGAGATCTCAAATGAATCGTGTACAGCGTTACCTACCTGTTGGTGAATGGAAGGTCGTTGACACCGTTAAAATAACTGGGGCAGGAGGTCAATATCGACCTACAAAGCAACAGTACAAGATGACGATCTTAGGAGACACATCAATAACCCCTTCTGATTATCGTAATGATAATCAATTCCTTGATCTGGCTAACTACCAGGAGATTGTTAATGGAAAGCTAAAACCCAATTTCCTTATTGGTATGTATACTCCTAGATTATTACTTTTTCTATGCGGTAAAGAAACTATGTCATTGTACATTTATAAGGTTTGTTATTGAATCAGATATCATGGGACAAGTAACTGATCTTGGAGCAGTAGCTACCGTCCAAGCTAAGGGGAATGACACAAAAAGAGTTCATTTCCGTTTACGTGATTTAAGGTAGTTTTGTTGATATCTGTTATTTACTTTATTATGGACTAAACAATATCTTACATTTTCTATTCAATTATAAATGTTCTTTCAGTGGTCAAGAGGTGGCGTGTTGCTTATGGGGAAAATATGCCGAGCAGATTGAAACACATATGGAAGAAACTAATGATGAAACTCTTATATGCTTGATAAGATTTGCAAAAATCAGCGAGTTCAGAGGTACTTACTTAAGAGTATTATATTATCGTATATATCTTATACATACTATTTTACAAAGGTATACATGATCTATAGTTCAATTTCAAAATATGCATTAACACTTATATTTACAATATAGGAGAAGTGCAAATCACCAACGCGTTTGATGCTTCACTTGTGTGTCTGAACCCAACAATGGAGGAAGCTATTGATTTTAGACAGAAGTAAGTATAAAAAATATATTACTTGGAGGGTCATCGTTTGTAATTTAACAAATTTTGTTAAGCGCACCTCGGTTTTGTTTTTATCAGATGTCGAGTGATCCTCTTGCCTTAGCTATTTTTGATCAAAGTAATGAAAAGAAGATAATCACCAAGGTTGCGGCTAATTGGGATGATGTAGACGTGAGATGTATTTCTGAGATTTTGCAAAGCTTTGAGGTAATAATACAATCTGGTAAAGAAATGTAAATTTGGTTTCTTATTATAAGAGTTCTAACGCCTGGTTCGTATAACCATATAGGTTGACAGTTGCAAGATTATTTGTTGAATCCATTGACACGGATTGGGGTTGGTTCTATTTTGGGTGTACTAGACACAATCGACGTCTTACTAAGATTGGAAGGAAATCTTCTGGTAAGATGATTCAGTCTGAAAAGCCACAATTTTATTGTGATGTGTGTCGTGGTCCGTGTAACAATTACGAACCGAAGTAAGCAACAAACACTGACATTGTCTATAACAAATTAAACGTGTCTAACTTCTGATATGTTCATTTGACAGGTTCAAGCTTCATTTGATCGTCAAAGATGACACTGAGACATGCAGATTATTGCTTCTTGATACTGTTGGGAGAACGATTATTGGTAGCAAAGCTGTTGAACTTTGGGATGGTTCATTTGACGAGGTTATTTTTTTAGCAGTTTAATTTATTGGTTAATAGCATTGGCATATTACATGGTTTGAAATTGCTTTGTATGTGTAACAGATTGAAGACCCAGAAATACTGCCTCAGCCTATTCGAGATTTGGTTGGGAAATCATTTTGTTTTGGTCTAGCCATAACCAGTGACAATGTAACAAACGGTTCAGACACATTTAAGGTCTCTGAGGTCTGGTCTGGAGATTATATTCAAAGAATCGAGTCACTCTCAGAACCAGTTTCATTAATTGAAACCGTTTCGTCAACTCTATCTGGCGGAGAGGTAAGTGGTCTTATCATATTTAACTACTTTATCATGTTCTTCTCACGTGAATTTGAAAAACTTCAAAGTAGACAAAATCGTTTTTTCTTTGTTTTTTAGCTTCCTGGGATTGATCATATCAATGAGAACTCATCTGAAGATTTTTCCACCCCAAGTAACAAACGTAAGGAAGATGAGTGTGATCAAATGGACATGACATCTACTTCTAAGAAGTTATGCACTAAGATCGTAAAGAAGGAGAAAGCCAAGGACTGATTAGTGATGAGTGCTTAACCTAATAAAATGTTATTTTGCTTTGATTTTTATTTAGGTGTTTTATGACTTTGGTGTTTTGTTTTTTTTTCCGTATGTGTTTTGTTACATTTGAAATTTCCTCATCAATTTATTTAATAAAGTTTGCTTCTCTACTTATTCAATCACGTGAAGATTATGGCTACACTTATTTTGTTGCAAAATTTTTTGATCTGGTCTTTCCACAAGCAACCTAATATTATTTATTATTCACTTATTCTAACAAACAACTTAACAACAAGTGAAGAAGTGTTCCAAGAGCATAACGTTTTTAACTTAAGAGATTCATAAGAAGAACTATATTACTATAAGAGTTGTGAATGTACCTTCAATGAATCGAGAGTGCAGCCACCATTGGTATATTTTATGACCTATATCTGCAAGTTATAGATTCCCGAATTGTAAGCTTTAAATCAATATACGAAAGTTAAAAAATCAGTATCTATTTAAGAAGTAAATGGTTATGATATTCTGTTTCCATAAAGTAATATAGAATTTAATGAAAATTTCATTAAATTTACTGAGCAGAAAATTACACTTTAATAGTACCATTAAAATCGAATCCTGGATACTGTTAGGTTAGATTTTTCTTTCCACCCATTTGTTTCTCTATCGACATTACAGAGTATTGCCAACAGATCAAGACAATTTATTTGTTCTCCTATATGAGAAGACAGTATGAAACGAAAAAGAGATCTTTCCAGTTCTAACAAGGAGAATGATAGATCATCTTTGCGTGAAGAGAATAACATCAGTAATCAGAATGAATGCCAGTCAAGTCTATCAAACTCAAGAATGGAGAACTTAGCCCGGGATGATGTTCATTCTACTGTTGATATCAAGGCTGTTTTTAAAAGGTTATTTGGTGGTTTTGAGAAAACTCAGTTGAACATCAAAAATGCTGTAAAAGCTCAGAGTACAATCACACCAAAAACACCAAGTAACAGACGCAGATGTGTTCTCGGTAATAATTCTGAAAATACCTTATATTTCATAAAATAAACTTATTTCGATGTGATTGTACTAATTTTGTCGAGTGAATGTATTAATTTAGGTGTTTCCTTGGATCAAGACCAATGTAATAAGACTCCTGACCAGAGAAGTTGTTTAACATCACTGAAGTGTAAGTTTATCTTAATACATTTTTACTTCATAACATAATCCAAACCAATAAACTATTTTACAGATTTATCGTAAACATTGCGTTTGTTATGTAGCTCAAGTTAGCAACTCAGCAGACTTATATACTACCCAGAGACCAAACCAGAAAAAGTATAAACGTATTGCTCTTACTGATATTACCAATATTGCGAGAGATGAAGGTCTGAATACAAGCACACCAAAAACTATGCGTAACAAACGCAGATGTGTTCAAAGTAAGAGTTCTAATTTGACTCTTATGTGATTGTAATTGATAGCATGCCTACTTGATTCTGTTCTCATTTTGTCGTCTTATAAAAATTGTCTCAGGTGTTTCCTTGGATTCAAACCAAGATAATAACACTCCATACCAGAGTAGTTGTTTCACCTCATTGAAGTGTAAGTAAAAAAAATCGAGTATTTAAGATAAACATTATCTGAGAACTAATTTTAGTTAATTTTGTATGTTAACATTTTTTAATGACTTCTATATAGCTAAAGTTACCAAGGATTCTGAAACAAAAACTACTCAGAGACCAATCGAAAAGAAGCAGCGAAAAACTAAATGTGGACTTCTTGATGATATTACCAATATAGCTAATTCAAGTGTAAATGAAATTGAAGATACACCTTCGAATACTATCAATGAGAGAGAAGAAGAAGTGGTTCCTGATGATGACGAAGCAATTGATGATTGTGATGATGATTTTGGAGGTTTGACTGCATAATATCTATCTTAAAATGCTACTTTCATCTGATGCAATTTGTCCTAAGTTGGAATATTATTTTTTATAGGAATAATTGAAGAACTCGATGGTAATTTAGAGTTTGACTGTTCCTCCCAAGAAAGTTCTGATTCTGAGAATAATGAAGAGAGTGTAGATTATTCTGTTGGGGAAAAAACACATTGTAAGACTCCAAGAAGCAAGAGAAAGGCAACCTTTGCCAAAAAGACTGTATGTGAGAACTCTTTTACAAAGAGTAGGGGAGCAAAAGCTCTAGGTATATTAATAAGAATTGGTTACTTTGAACCTATGTCAACTATTTTTATTTAAACTATTTTCTTAAAGTAAATTGATTAAATTTGTTAACATTGACAGTGTATATTGACGAGGGTGATCCAACATACTCATGTATCCACTGTGGCGCTATTATGTGGTACGGAAAACGGATTAACAAACGCAGGAATGCACGAACTCCTACTTTCACTCTGTGCTGTATGCAAGGTCAAGTAAAATTGCCACTATTAAAGGATCCTCCAGATGTGCTGAAAAGATTGCTGGAAGGGGATGATAAACTAAGCAAACATTTCCAAAAAAATATGAGACCTTACAATATGGTTTTCTCATTTACTTCTCTTGGTGGCAAAGTTGAGAGATCAGTGAGAAAAGGATTAGGTCCGGATATGTTTCAGTTGCATGGAGAAAACTACCATCTAGCAGGAAGTTTGAGACCAAAAGATGGTACTAATGCCAAATTTGGACAGCTCTATATTGCGGACACAGAAAATGAGGTGGAAAACAGGGCCAAATGTCATAGGTAACGAGAAGTTTATAAAGTATCTTTTGAAATTTATGTCAACTGCGTCCTAAGTTAGCCAGATGGTTTGTACATGTTTAATATGGACCCAGATCTCGTGATTAAAGGTAACACTATCTAACATTTATTACTGATCTGTTTGTGAATTTGACAGCAATGGTAGCACGAGGGGGAAAGTAAAAGCAAAAGATACTTTGAAGAAAGAAATCATCCAGGCTTTGATGAAGATGTTAGATGATGTGAATCCGTATGTTCAACAATTTAGATCAGCAAAATATCGATTTGATACTAATCCAGAAGATGCATTTCATATAAGGATTATTAGTGATCGACTCAAAGACGGAAGGACTTACAACACACCCACAGCTTCTGAGGTTGCTGCATTAATTCCTGGAGATTTTAATCTTGATATGGATAAAAGGGATATAGTGCTTCAGCAGCATTCAGGAAAACATATGAGGATTAATGAAATACATGCTGCTTATCTAGCACTACAGTATCCTCTATTATTCCCTTATGGAGAAGATGGTTTCAGACTTGTAATTAAGAAAGGTGTTACTGAAGCTACGAAAAAGCAGAAGAAAGCTACAATTAGTATGAGGCAGTTCTATGTATTTCGTCTGTTCGAACGTAAGAATGAGTCACGACATCTCCTACATTCTAGGCGACTATTTCAGCAATTTTTGGTGGATTCCTATACCACTATAGAGTCTAATCGTTTGCGCTATCTGAAGTTCAATCAGTCTACTTTGCGTTCTGATAGTTATGACTCTATTAAAGAATCAGAGACTGCTGGCAAGATCGATATGCATGAACAAGGAACAGAATTTGTGCTGCCTGCTTCTTTCACTGGTGGTCCTAGATACATGAAGAACAATTATTTGGATGCTATGGCCATTTGTAAGCATTTTGGATTTCCAGATCTTTTCATCACTTTTACATGTAATCCTAGGTGGCCAGAGATCACCAGATATATTAAAGAGAGAAAACTGAGCGCAAACGATAGACCAGAGATTCTTTGTAGGATATTTAAGATGAAGCTCGAGTCACTGATGGATGATTTAACCAAAAAGAGTCTTCTGGGCAAGACTGTATCATGTGAATTGTTACAAAATCTGTTTTTTTATAAGAATATGTTTTTCACTTATTAAGATAGATGATTCATACTAATTTATTTTGACCGTGGTTTTCAGCAATGTATACAATAGAGTTTCAGAAACGTGGTCTACCTCATGCGCATATTCTTTTATTCATGCATCCCAGTAACAAGTTTCCCACAACAGACGACATAGACAAGATTATTTGCGCGGAAGTTCCTAATAAATCCTCAGAGCCTGAACTTTACGATGTAGTTAAAGATATGATGATGCATGGACCATGTGGAGCTGCAAATATGAATTCTCCATGTATGGAGAATGGATTGTGCTCGAAATTATATCCTAAACCATATTCTGCGTCTACTACAATTAGTAAAGATGGATTTCCAGTTTATAGAAGACGCGAGCAATCACAATGTTATGTTGAGAAGAATGGGATGAGATGTGATAACCAGTGGGTCATTCCATACAACAAGAAACTATCTCTTCGCTACAGAGCTCACATTAATGTCGAATGGTGCAACCAAGCTGGGTCAATTAAATACTTATTTAAGTATATTAATAAAGGACAAGATCGTGTGACTGTGGCCGTGGAACCTCCTGAACATGTGGTCGCAAAACAGCTGGAAAACGTTGAGGGAACTGTGGAGAAGAAGAAAATTAATGAGTTCAAAGATTTCTTCGATTGTAGGTAATAAAAAGTTTTCGATTTTTTAATTATTTTGAAAAAACAATCGCTTGGTTGTATACGTGAAGCATTTGCAATTTTATTTACTTTTTGTTCGTTTTATTGTAGATATGTTTCTTCATGTGAGGCATCATGGCGAACCTTTATGTTCTCAATTCACTATCGATCTACATCAGTTGAGAAGCTTACTTTCCATCTACCTGGAAAACAACATGTTATTTTCAGAGGTAAAGATAAGATGGAAGCGGTGGTGAGTCGTAAGCTCATTGAGAATACTATGTTCTTGGCATGGTTTGAGTTGTGCAAAGTTGATTCACTTGCAAAAACCATCACGTATGCTCAGATACCCAATTTTTTTACTTTCGATAAAAGTAAGAAGAAATTCAAAAGAAGAAAAAAGGGATTCAGCATTGGTAGGATTAATTATGCTCCCCGTAAACAACAAGATTCTTATTATCTTCGCGTGTTGTTGAACGTTGTGAAAGGTGCTACCAGTTACATGGACATACAAATATTTGAAGGCGTTGTTCATGATGGCTACAAAAAAGCATGTTCTGCTCGTGGGTTGTTAGATGATGATCACGAGTATATTGATGACCTGTTGCGGAGAAGTTATGATTGCTTAGCGAGTGATCTACGTCAGGTGTTTTCTATGATGCTTCTTAATGACAGCTTAGAAGCGCCAGAGAATGTATGGGAACATACTTGGGAGTGTTTGTCTGAAGATATTGAGCATAACCGGAGAAAATATTTCAATAGACCAGGTTTGTCTTAACTCAATATACTATTATAGAATCAATCTTTTTGATACATATGTAGTCTCTTACGCGAGATATTATTTGTACTCATGTCATGATTATGTACGTGAGGTGTCTATCCTTAACCTGCTGTTTGTTTTTGTAGGACTTGTGTTAAGTGATGAAGAGAAAAAGAAGTATGCTTTACAAGAGATTGAAAAACTTTTGAGGAGGAATGGAGATTCGCTAGAGAGATTTACCAAGATGCCGCAGGTCTCAGAATCAAGTGAAAATGATTCAAATGTCCTTATATTAGATGAGCGCAGTTATCCTCGTGAAGCATTGTTAGAAACTCTTGAAAGAGATTCTCCAAAGATGACCGATGAGCAAAGGAAAATATTTGATGAGATTATTGATGCTGTCACAGAAGGAAGAGGAGGGACTTTTTTGTCTATGGTTTTGGTGGGACTGGTAAAACTTTCCTTTGGAAATTACTATCAGCAGCTATTAGATCTAGAGGCGATCTTGTTCTTAATGTTGCATCAAGTGGAATTGCATCTTTATTGTTACAAGGGGGTAGAACTGCTCATTCAAGATTCGGTATACCTCTTAGTCCTGATGAGTTCTCAACATGTACTATGGCTCACGGAACATATCAAGCTAATTTAGTAAAAGCGGCATCACTCATTATATGGGATGAAGCACCCATGATGAACAAGCATTGTTTTGAAGCTTTGGATAGAAGCTTATCTGATATTGTGGGGAAGCACAGGAACAAACCCTTTGGAGGAAAAGTTGTTGTTTTTGGAGGCGATTTTAGGCAGGTTCTACCTGTGATTAATGGAGCTGGAAGAGCAGAGATTGTATTGGCAGCATTGAATTCTTCGTATCTTTGGGAGCACTGTAAAGTTTTGAAACTCACAAAGAACATGAGGTTGTTGTCAGGCTGTTTAACAGCTGAAGAGGCAAAAGATCTTAAGGACTTCTCAGAATGGATATTAAAAGTTGGTGAAGGTAAACTTGCAGAGCCTAACGACGGTGAGGCTGAGATCGAAATACCTTCTGAGTTTTTGATTACTAATTTTGAAGATCCAATAGAAGCTATCTGCAAAGCAGTGTATGGTGATTTCGTGTCTTTACAAGAGAACAAGGAGCCAAAATTCTTCCAAGAAAGAGCTATTTTGTGTCCTACTAATGAGGATGTCAATACAATTAATGAGTATATGTTGGATCAGCTTGAGGGTAATTTTATATATTTAATCATTGATTTAAATCTCTTAGATGATTAATTATTGTACTAACGAAATGTTTTGGTGTGCTTTTAGGTGAAGAAAAGATTTATACAAGTGCAGACAGTATTGATCCAATTGATAAATTGTCAATGAATGATGAAGCACTTGGACCTGACTTTCTCAACAAAATAAAGGTGTCTGATTTGCCAAACCATAGCTTTAGACTCAAGATTGGTTGTCCTGTTATGGTTCTAAGAAACATCAATCCTACTGTTGGGTTAATGAATGGAACAAGAGTACAGATCACTCAACTGATGGATTTTATGGTTCAAGCTAGGATTATTACTGGAGAAAAGGTTGGGAGTATTGTATATATTCCTAGGTTGTTAATCACACCATCAGACACAAGATTGCCTTTTAAGATGCGCAGGAGGCAATTGCCTTTGGCTGTTGCTTTTGCAATAACTATTAACAAAAGTCAAGGGCAATCACTATCTGAAGTTGGTCTCTTTCTACCAAGGCCTGTGTTTTCCCATGGACAACTATATGTGGCTGTGTCTAGGGTCACTTGTAAGAAAGGATTGAAAGTTCTGATTGTAGACAAAGATGGTAAACCTAAAAAAAAACTATGAATGTAGTTTTCAAAGAAATTTTCAACAATCTTGAAGAGCATGAGTGATAAGGTACTATTCTGAATGATAGACTTAACAGTATACACGTTTTGTAAGTGACAGAAATTAAAAATTGATTCTGTTATTGAATGCAGGTTTTAGACGTCTGCGTAATTGGTTTTATGTGATGGTTCAGGAAGAGATTTGGTGTTGCTGTCATCCTATATCGTAGATGCTGCGCAGGTTCTTCTTATGAGATCTGGGTTACCTAAAGTTTTAGACAAGACAAAGTCTATTTATTTTGTTATTTTCAAACACTTCAGTGTTAATTATTTTTCTACAATTTCTTACACAATCATTCACAATAACAAATATATTCTTCAATCAAACAACTTAAAAGCTACCAACAACAATCAGTGAAACCAACAGAATAACTTGTCCGATATCCTAGATGTTGCTAAGTTGCTTTCGTCTAATTAAAAAAGCCATGGCATAATTCATTCACCTAATAGCTAACATCAGAAGTGGGATTTACTAACCGTGTTCTGTAATGCAGAGTCTGGTCTACAAAGGTGTTGTCTAGATTTTTAATCGGGAGTTTATTCTTTCTTTCCCAAAACTCTTGAAATCATGCAAATCAAAAAAACCATAAATTATTCCCAAGCCTTATATAGAACAACACCAAACACAATGAATTGACAAGTGAAGGATAATACATGACACCATATTTCTTACCTCCTATGCGTACATACCATAATAACATTTGAGAACTTTATCTCTTTGTATCATTTGCCTAATGAAAATATTCATCCTTTCCTCCTTTGATCTCTGCAAGGTTATTTAATTTGCAAAATTTGATTAATTTTGTAAACCTATCTAATTTAAGCAGAAAAGTATTGTTAATCATTTTATAAGTAAATACTTACCTGACAGATCCTCAATTCTGATTCACTTGCATCATCACGTGATTTCACTCATCATCACTTATTCATCATCCTCTGCTTTCATTGCTGGTCGCAAGTTTAAAGCTACCCATTAGTCTCCAATCTACACGATCTCTCATATTTAGTATATATAAATATGAAACAGACAAAAAAAAATATATCTTAGAAACCAAATCGCATAACCGGAAGGGAAATATATGTAGAGTCTAACCTTTGAATCACTCGCGCATTAGAAGGTTAGCTGAGACACAGAAAATCAATGATTGAATCTTCCTTTTCCTCACAAACATCGCTCCAGGGATTTGATCACTGGGCTAAGACATGACGCTGGCAGAGAGATGAACAAAAAAGATGAACAGTCTTTTTTTTGATTCACCGACAGAAAGGAAGTGAAGTCAAGAAAAAAAATTGGTTAGGTTTGTTTGTTAATTTGTTTCCCGGACTAATCAGTTTTAACATTATAATTGGGCTTAGTCTTTAGTATATTTTAAAATGTTTACATCTACGGCCCAATTATGTGACTTATACATTACACATTTCTGTTTATAACATTTTATATGTAATTCAATATATATATATATATATATATATATAAACCAACCATATAACACTCGACAATCAATATATTTTCATAACACATGGGATGAAAGATATCCAGCCAAAACACATCTTCACAATCTTTCTGACAAAAAAATTATCTAATTGTACTCAATGTACAAAAATCCTAAAAGTTTGGTAATTTAGTATATTGAATGTCTAATTATTAAAATACATTTGTTCTTTTGTTCAAGTTTTTATATCCGAATAAGCTGTTAAACTAATTATATTGCCAACTACATTTAGAATATTGCAAAGTATCATTTTTAAAATCGTGTAAGTTTCTTTTATCCTATTTAATTATGAACACATTTATAGAGCAAATGTGTTAGCAAACACAATATTATTAGGAACCGAGTTTGGTAGAGCAAACTAAGAGCACGAGATGTGTTTTCAGAGAAATCAACACTTATACTTACAAAAAACACTTAACATTACACAAATAACCAAGAAAAAGATTGCAAGACATGCAAAGTAGCAAATTAAAATTTAGGACATAAGGATAAATAAACATGAAAAATCATGTTTATTTTTACATGCATGCACAGACACGCCTTTTTTTAGTTATTAAACAGAGCAAACTCAACAAACTGTTTAAGCCTTTTGGAGTAGTAACATTTCTTGCATACTTTAGCCATGTTATTGGGATCACACTTTCTCCCTGGCTTAAGGTTGACCATGTTTACATAGTACCGGTCTTGGAAAATTATATCCGGAATTGAACTTAGTGAGATCTTGACTCTTTCCCAGCAATGATCGGAGGTTGATAGATTTTCTTTCCATTGGAGTTTATCCAAATATTTTTTACCTTTTGGATAGTGACCTAAGGCAAGCATTAACAAACCGTAAAGATACATACCATTTGTATTGTTTAGAGTGGCTGATTGGCATATATGAAAGAGTCCTTTATGTTTTTCTTTGTGTACGAAGTATTGAAGTAAGCCCTCGATATAGTGTGCCTCAGGATTGCCATTCTCCAAGCACAGATTCTTGAACTCAGCATGCTTAGTGAGCATTTCATTTGGTTGCGCAACAAAATATTCTAGGCTGATGTTTCTGAAATAGCTGGTGGGATCTGAGTTCGGGTAGTCGTCGGTGTCAGAGGAATCACTAATTGAAATGTAATTGTTGACAGAATTTTTGGAACCCATCTTCACTTGACGAAAAGTTGGATGCTCTGTTTTTTTTTATCTGGTTTTTACTCTCAATCTATGCTAACTCAGCTATGAAGGTAATGTTGGAAGTTTGAGGATGGGATTTATAAAGCGAGAACTTGGAAAATGGTCTGATAGTAATCGATTATTGAGGTCACATGCAAAGCAAAAAAAGGCTGTGGTTCAAAGGTGTTGTCATTTCAAAACAGAACTTGGAAAATGGTCTGATAGTAATCGTTTATTCTTTGCTTTTTTGCATGCTTCTTGATATGTGCAAAATTAGTTATTGTTTGTTTTATTCATTTGAATATTTTGATTCGTGCATGTGTCGAAATGATATGTTTTAAAACTACTAAACGAGTATGAATGTTGATTTATATATTGATGTTAGCAGTAATATATCTTTTAGAAAATCTTAATCAGAAAGTGTCAAATTTGGATGCGCGGAATAGTATTGATTTATTCGAAGCCTGTGTTTGTCTTGTGCATTTTAATAGTATTGATGCGTGCATAGATACATTTCTACGTAATTGTGGAATATTATTAAAGTGGGGGAGGTTCTACCTTATTTGATTCTGAGTAAAATCTTTTGTTTTTTATTTCATAATTTAACCGTGTTAAATTGTACACCGTCTTAAATCTTACTACAGCCAATTTAACACTTTACCTAAGATCTCTCAACTAAAATAAATATTCGATACTCTTCGAATATCCTAAGTCGATCTAACAAAAAGAATGAATAATTATTGAGAATATACTATTATCTAACAGAAAAAATCCAAATGACTTCCTCTACAAGTCTATTAGATACGGTCATAGGCGTGAATTTACCTGTAATCTCTCACCTAAAATAACTAAGCGATTGGAAAATAAATATTCCTCCAAGATTTTCGGTAACTTGCATACTTACAAAATTTGATCTTAACCTACATCGTCATTCCTAGCCAAATGTTATTTATACAGACATCCTCTCAACCCTTTCACCATACACTATCGAATTGAAACTCACCACAAAAACAAACAGCTTAACGATTTCTAAAATAATGGTTAACAATATGCAAATCACCTTCTTGAAAGATGTCAAACCGAAAAAGACTGCTTGGCGTGTACAAGTCAAGGTTCTCCACTCATGGAGACAATGGAATAAAATTGCTGGTCATTCATTGGAATTAATTCTTTCGGATACACATGTAATTGTAGTGTTGTTTATATATTTGTGGTTATGTTTAATTTTTTTATTCCATTGTTTAAAGTATATTAAATTTTGGCTTGGTTATATTATTTTAGGGTACTAAAATACAAGCATCGTGTAAAAAGGCTTACATGGATGAATTGGCTAGCAAGGTTCCTGTTGGAGAGTGGATCAACATTGACAACTTCAGTTTGACTGGTGTTGGACGTACCTATCCACAACAAACAATCCTTTGAAGATGAATTTTATTCACAAGACAGAAATCTTCGAGTCAACTCTACGGATTGAGAATAATTTTCTTGATTTGGTTGATTTCGAAACCATACTTAGTGGCAAACCTGATGAGAACATCCTTATTGGTAAGAGTTGGTTCATATATCTTCAGTTATTAAATTATTTACAAGATATTGTATTAAGGATTGAATCAAATAAACATATAAATTATTCTCAAACATTTTACAGAACAAACAAACACAATGAATTGAGAAAGAAGGATAATAAATGAGATTTTACAGAACAAACAAACATAAAAAATTTGTACTTATCTGCTTATTGTCTGAATCAGTTACATGGCGGAGATGAATCATGGTGGAGATGATGTCTCAAAGAAAGCTCCATTTTATATGTTGCATCAACCTGTAAAAGTTTTCATGTTAAAGCTTTCGTTACAGTTCCATTACAATTCTAAATTGTAACCATCCGACCATAGAAACGAAGACTGTTCTACAGAAAACAAACAATTTTAAAAAGAAACTAATTTAACAATCTAAAACCTTTTGATGTTTTGTCGGAGACCTCATTCCAAATACAATAGATCAAACAAATTAAAAAACACGAAACCCATAATACAATAGATCGATGGTATTTAACAATATAAAATCTGGCAAACCCTTGCAATAAAATTAGAGCAAACAAATTTTAAAAGTCTAACCTGTAATACAATAGATCGATTGTATTTAATCCGGATTGAGAGTGAACATGAAATCAAAGTAGTTCAGATTCTGTTTTGAGTTGGGTGTTTGAAGGATTGAAGAACACGAAGAGTTAAGAAAGAGAGAGAGAGAGGCAGCGACAGATCGAGATAAGAAGAAGCAAAAAAAAAATTGTTTTAGTTTTTTATTAGCACGTTACATAACAAACCCTTTCCCGGAATAATTAGCTGGGCTAATGGACATTGATTACAATTTTTATATGGGCCAGATTTAATGTAATGTGTAAATAATTTAGGAAGTTTATGTGTATGGCCCAATTTTGCAAATAATTGACATTTACATTTTTTATATAAAGAAAGTTAATGAATACTATATTTTATATAGCATCTTATGGTTGTTGTTTTTTTGTGAAAAAAATTAAAACTCCGTAACTGAAATTTTAAATATTAAAAAAACACTATTTTGTATATATATTATTATCTTAATTAGTTTAGTCCCATATAAATAGTTAGAGAAAATAATTATCAGAAAACAAAGTTATTATTAATAACATTTCATATAATTTATTTTTGAATTAAAATTTTCAATATGTTTTAAAATTTAGAAAAAAATCATAACAAAACAAGTGGTACATATATTATTAGTCCAAATTCATATAAAACAAAAATTGCACAAGTTATACAATTTTGAAAACAAACTGCACAAGTTATAAAAAGTAATAAGAATAATCTAATAATAATGTTTCATTTGTGCCAAAAAAAAATATTTTGCTTACAAAATCAGATCGACAAGTACATCAGAATACCCGTTACAATACGATCCGTCTTTTTGGATATTATGTTTTTAGGGCTTTAGTACTATTAAGATATTATAAATTTCTAGAATGGGAAAGAGTCAGACTATCCTATGTCCGTCAAAGATTGTAAAAACCCAAAACATGTAAATAAATTATACTTCTAAAAATATCGTTAAATAGTTTAAAAATATATTTAAAAAAAATAAAAACCCGCGCGGGCGCGCGGGTCAAAATCTAGTATTCTATTAAAATTGAAGTACAAACTTTAAATTTTATATATTCATGTATGTTATTATTTCATTTCACATACAAAATATATATTTTTTGAAAAAATATAAATTCATTTTTTCAAATATATGTTAAATAGTTTGATGACTAATATAACCCACACATATATATATATTTGAATGATAAGATATATAGACATTTCTAATTTGATGATTAATATTTCTCACACATATATATTTGAATTATAAGAATACAATAATTAATTTTTAATCAGATTATTCTGTTTCCAAACTTACTATTATCTTCTAACCAGATTATTCTCTAACCAATTTTTACATATCTATCTTATTAAAATAGAAGTACCTTTAGTATTTGTTTGAAAACATAGATAGTAGTAAAAAAATAAATATAATAATTTTTGGAAACATGGATAGCAGTAAGTTAGAAAAAAAAGTAATGAGCTTATGCTATTAAAAAAATTGAAAGTACATTATATTTAAAAGTAATAGGCTTATGTTACTTGATATACATATTCAAATCAAAATAATAATTTAAAACTAATTTATATCAAAAATTCATTCAAAAATATACATATACTCAAAAATTGATTCTTACTAACATATTTTCCATTAACCATTATAAAAATGTTTTCAATATATATAAGAAAAATACAATACAAACCTCAATTTCAAACACCAATTTAAATTATGCTTTTTATATTTCATATTGAAATTTAAAAATATAATATATGTGATTATTTATATGATTGTACGTATACAATATTTTTAATTATAAGATTACTTATTTGATGGTACGTATAAAATATGATTAATTATATGATGACACATATTTTTGTAACCTATGATGACACATATAGGATATATAATAGTGATTAGGGGTGGGAGTTCGGATTCGTTTTCGGGTATGTTTGAGATTTCGTATTTGGTTCAGATCTTTGAGGATTCGGTTTGGATTTAGATAACCAATTTAAATTATTTTTAAAAATTAAAATTTATTATATGCTTTAATTTTTAAAAAATCTATAAACAATAGAATATATTACATATAAATTTGAATAACATATGTCAAGAGTACCTAACTTAACATATAAATTGGTTTGGTTTAAATATTTGGATAGAAAATTAATAATTATTTAAGTATTTTCGGAGTTTTGAGTATATTTTAACTATTTTAGATATTTACCTTTGATTATTTGTATATATTTTAAGTATTTAAACGAACTTAAAAGTATCATATATATTCTGAATGTTTTTATATATATTATATCTAAAAAATTAATATATATAAGTATATAAATATATTTTGGATATCCAAAATACTTTGGTTCGGATCGGATTAGGTTTTAGTTCTTTAAATACTAAAATTCTGAATAATTCGGATATTTATCAATTTCGGTTCGGATTTGGTACTACTTATTAGGATTTGGATCAGTTCGGTTCTTCAAATTCGAGTTTTTTGTCCAACCCTAAATAGTGACACAAAAAACAAATAGCATCATATTTTTTAAAAATATATATCTGCGCGGGCGCGCAGATCAAAATTTAGTATTCTATTAAAATTGAAGTACAAATTTTAAATGTTATATATTCATGTATATTATTATTTCATTTCACATACAAAATATAAATATTTTTTGAAAAAAATATAAAGTTGTTTTTTTCAAATATATGTTAAATAGTTTGATGACTAATATAACTCACGCATATATATATATTTGAATGATAAGATATATAGAAATTTCTAAACACAACAATTTAATAGTCGTACTATATAACATGATCCAGTAATGTTATACAGTACAAATGCAACTATTAAATTGTTGTGTTTAGAAATGTCTATATATCTATCATAACGCAAATATATGTTTACAAATGTCTATATATCTATTGTGAAATGTCTATATATCTATTGTGAAAGAGACTCTCTCGGCTCTCTAGAGTCTCGTTCTCTTCGCGGTCTCTCTCTCTCTCTTCTATCTCATCTCTCTCTATCTCTATCTCTCTCTCTCCTCTCTCTATCTCTCTCTCTCTCTATCTCTCTCTCTCTCTTCTCTCTCCTCTATCTCTCTCTCTCTCTCTCATATGAAGAACATATCTGTTAAGAAACAGACTGAAGCAGATCTCTGGAAGCAAACCTATTTTCAGGTACTACTCTCTTGCTCTGTCTCTCTGTATATTGCTTATTTGCTTGTGATAATGTTGGAGAGACTGATTAATTTCCTAAACTGAATCAATGATGTACAATAGTTAATATACTACTTCATTATAGGTGACTAAATCTTCCTATATTACATGAGACTGTCTCCGATAGTTACAAACAAAATAAAAAATATGTGAGCATATTCTTTTACCTTCCCTCAATTTGATTGACGGAGTTTCAAGCGGTTACACTGTTTCAAAAGAAATCGAATATCGATGATGAGAGCTCTTTAGTGAAAATTTATGCGTACTAATAAGCCACCAGTACGTAAAAACTTTAACATGTCCAACCGCAACTATTTCACGGAAGAAGTGCAAGTCAAGCTCGACATGCCTTGTTTTCTGGTGCCCAACTAGATTGGAGGCGCGGTTAACATAACTACCATTGTCACATAAGGCGAGAGTCACCTTAGATATTGGGAGATGAAATTCAAACAACAACTTTTGAATCCATCACACTTCTGCCACAATGTTGGTAACTCCTCTGTGCTTTTCTGCAGCAATGGAATGAGAGACAATCTGCTGGCTTCTGAGTACCAAGAAATCAAGTTTTCTTCGACATACACTCATTAACCCAATGTAGACCATATTCTTGTTAGGGTAGCCAGCCCAATTATCATCCAAATATGATGTAATTGTATTATATAGCTGTAGATCATGATATTTTGTTCCTGAAGTGTAACAAATTATTCTCTTCAGTGCATTATAATGTTGTACACTTGGATTACGCATGAATAAACATACTTGTTGCATTGCGTAAGAGATGTTTGGTCTTGTAAATGTGAGATACGTAGTGCCCCTGCCACCTTTTTTATTGTGTTAGATTTTTGATTTGATCTCCTCCTTTTCTCGATAGTTTAGAGTTCACATCCAAAAATTGAAACCGGATTGTACTCTATCATACAGGCTTGTTTGATTATCTCAGTTGCATAATATTTCTGAGAGCATTGTTCCGGAGGCACTGTAATCCACACTGCCTCCAAAGAAGTATTGTAGCCTTCCTATGTTTCACACTGGAAACTTCCACTTGAGTTTTTCTGTTATTTGGTGAAGGAGAGCTTGAAAGGAACTAGTTAAGATGACATAATCTATGTAGAGTAGAGAAGAAGGTAAGAAAAGTTCATGCTTTTTTTATACACAAACAAAGACGCGTTAAATTTGCTAGTAAAAAAGTTCATTCCTTTAAGATAGCGACTAAAGTGAACATTACACGCCCTGGGTTTTTTTAAGGCCATAAAGAGCCTTATCCAATTTCTAAAACATAGTGAGAATTGGTTTTTTTCGTCAAAACTTGGAGGGGGGGGGGGGCTGATACTTATAAATCGTTTTAGAGATTGATCCATACAAGAAAGCATTCTTAACGCCAAACATTTAAATTTCAGATCCTCTGCTCAATGTACGTTCAACACCGTTCAACACCGTTCGAACAGATGCTCGTCTCACCACCGAAGAGGATGTCTCATTGAAATCAATCTCAACTTCTTGAATTTTTTCCATTTGCTACAAAACTCGCTTTATATCGTGTCAAAATTGCATCTGAATAATGTTTATGCTTAAAAAAACCACGGTGAGTTAATAATGTTAGCACCATGAGGCCGATATACTAGCCTCTTAAGTCTTATTTTTAATCTATACACCATACTCATCAAACATGGACGGATTCCGATTCGGATAATCTAAAGCTTTTTGTTTTGTTTTTGGGGTCCTAGACACAGAAGACGCCAAAAGAGTAAACATTTTCTTAGGTTTTAATATTCCTAACTATCCTCAAAGTCACTTTAGCATGTTGCAGATTGACATTTCGAGTAGTTCGGTTTGGCGATGAAGGTGAAGCACGAATGAGAGGAGAAAGTACTCGGTGGAAGAGTAGCATTGTTTTCGAGTACATGATTTTCAGAAATATACATGAAGATATGTGGTTGATCATCGAAACTATCCAAGAAATAATAAGGATTGTTGTCTTTGGATTGTTTTTGAGCTGCATGAAAGGTGTGTTTTCGTCAAAGATCACATGACTGGAAATGATTATGTGATTGTCTTCAGGTCGAGGAACTGGTAGCCTCTATAATGAAGATGATAACCAAGGGATTCATGGACTTGAGCAAGAAGAAAGTTGTGGGCTGTGGAATGATTAACAATTGAGGAAGCAAAGTGAGTCAAGCATGCGGACGTGATCATTAGTTAGAGATCGAACAAAGAGAAAAATGAAAAGAGTTTGGGTCTCTATGGACGATGATGGCAAGATGTTCAGAACATGAGTTACAATGTGAAGTTCTTCAACCCAATATGACGGGGTCATTTGAGCTTGAAAGAGGAGCGACCTGATTGCATTGTTTATGGTTCTTATCATCCTGTCAGATTTTTCATTTTGTTGAGAGGTACGAGGGCATGCAAATCTGACGAAATGCCATGCTTTCAAGGTGTTGCAGGAATTGAGAGGTGTTGTATCTCCATCATTGTTGCATTGGAAACTTTTGATGTTGTTGTTGAAATGCTTTTTCACAAAAGAAGAAAAGTGTAAAAAATTTTAATAAACATCACATTTTTTTAATAGGGTATACCAAAAGATAGGATGAAAAACCATCAATTAAAACAACATATATTTCATGCTGCTCAAACTCAAAAATGGATAAGTGTAAATATCTAAATGGATTAGATCAAAAGACTTATAACTTTTAATAATAGGCTTTTGGAAAGGAAGTTTAATCACTACAAGGCAAGCCTACATTCCTTGTTAATTCGTAGTAATAGGGAGTTACGACGAATTAACAAGGAATAGCGTTTCGTTGTAAAATGTTCGTCGTAATGGAGGTTTCGTCGTAACTTCCGCGTAAACATTACGAAAATATTATTCGTCGTAAAAGACAAGGAAAAGATCGTCATAATGCACATGTTAAGTTTCGTCGTACTAATTCCTTGTAATGTCCTTGTAACATTTACGAATACTTTACAAATCTTGCCTTGTAAGCACCTCGTAACTATTACGAGGATTTAACAAGTCATTCCTTGTAAATTCATTGTAACAATTACGAGGACTTTACAAATCTTGCCTTGTAAACACCTAGTAACTATTACGAGGATATAACAAGGAATATTTATTGTTGTTTAGATAATATATATTATTATTATTTATAATATTACGAAATATTTGAAATTAAAAATATTTTAATTATAAAACAAAAAATTAAAATTTTATATTTTTTAAAAAATCTATATAAAATTCATAATACAAATCGAAACAAAATATTTAAATTTATAATAAAAAACGAAAGAAAATAAAAAAGCTACGGGATAACGTTCTCGAAGTAGTTGGGTGGGTGCTCGGTTTCAGAGGGTCTCGATCCGTGGATTCGAGAGGAGATCATTGCATCCAGAGAGTCGCTCGTCTGGCGTTCAATGTTTTCTTCATAAGCGGGTTTCCCACCGCCATAAAGTCGAGCAGATCCTCAAGGGAGTCCAAGCGAACCTGTTGGGCATCCATTCGAGCATGCATCTAAGAAGTCTCCTCATCCGGCCTCAAAAAGTATGACGAAGTCTATTCCCACCGTCTGTCCCTTCTTTTTAGGAACCACCTTAAAAACATATTAATATAATTATATAAAAACAATCAAATAAACGAAAATATATTTTAACATTTTACCTCTTCGAAGATCCTGTCGATATCTTTTTTTGTAAATTTGACGGGTAATCCATTGGGAGACTGATCGGTTAGTTTCGTCTCCCGCCTCTTCGACCCGAGCAGCCACTTCGTGAGAGGTTCTCAGATGCATGATCTACAAAAATATGTTTGATGTGGCGTGAGTCATCTTGAATAGAGATCTGACAGAGATTGTAACACTCCCGTCTTCTCAGCCTACAAACAGAAAGAATAAATTAAATTAAATATTAAAATTAAAATTAAAATGAATTAATAAATATAAGATTAAAGGAATAGAATTAAATATTTAAAATAAAACTTACAACTTCTAGACGAATCCTGGATTGTGATTTTTGCCCAGTTCTACGAACCATGGGCAAATGACTATCCTTATCATTCGTTCTTCAGAAAAGGGAGCACAAGTTGGCCTTACGGATCGAGGAGGGTAGCTTCCAATAGGCCATCCCATACATCCTTCGTTATCTCGGTGGGCTTCCATAGATCTTCCATTTGTCCTTCCAAAGCTGACATGCTTGGAAAATCAACTTTGTGTATTGATGCTACTCTTCTGTATTGAACTCCCAGTTTTTTGATCAAATGTTGTTGTTCAGAAGAAGAAAAATCATATGAATCCAAAAACGGTTGTTAGTTCATAAGTTAATTCAGTGACAAAAAAAAAAAGTTCCTACATAACACAATCGATCAATACAGAAAACTGTCATCGACCACTTTAAACATGTATGTAACCATCAGAATTATTCCTTATAACACTTAAGTGATCAATGCAAGAAATTACCATCGGCCACTTTGAACATATAGAAACAATTACTTAATTTTAACATCATAGAAAAGATTGTGCTTGTCTATTTCAGTGGCAAAGGAGCATCGCGACTGTAATTTTGCTTATGTTTGATTTCAAGAACTTTGGACCTTAGTGAATTCTTTGATTTGTGTGTTTTATTCCCGCATTGTATATAATTTCATAAATAAACTTTCAAGTTTTTCTTAATCTTTCATAACCTTGAAACAAATAATTTTCTGGATACTTCTTACCCTAAAAAAAGATAGATGGTTTAGTAGTAATAAAATATGTGTGTGACATAAGGAAAACAGGTAGGTTAGCTCGAGCAGCCATTTATTCAGCGGCCGGGTTAAAGCAATTGCTTTTGGAGCGTGCATGAAGACAAATTAATTACACTTATCATAAGCTTATTTGATTATCAGTAGCCCTCTTAGTGTGTTCACTGAAGTCTCTTATCGCCGCTAAGAACATCTTCAATGTAAAACTCCATTTTTCCCTCCAAAATAAAGTAAAAGTAAGTATGAAATAAAAATGTTTCAACCCTATTCCATTTCCTACTCCATAAGGAGTAATAAACAAACAAAAAATAAATTACTCCATTTATGGAATAAATCTCATTATGAAGTAAATCTCATTATGAAGTGAGAAATAAACTAGAGTTGGAGTACTTCTTGCTCCATACTTACATTTACTCTATTTTAAAAGAAAAAATGGTGTTGGATTAGATGTCCTTACGAAATGGTTTCGAATTCGATCATAGTACCTTAGTAATTTTATTGAATTTCCAATTAAATATAAATTGACAATAATAGACACATTCGTTAATTATTCTGTAGTAATAATTTATGTCTCATCTCAATTTTTGAGAGAGATGGACACAAAATAAGTGGGAAATGACCAATTTCGACTTCAACAATTTCAGTCGTGCTAAATATGACATAAACAATTGGTCAGTGCCAAATACGACTTCAACTCAATTATCAATCAAAAATACTATCGGAACTTCTTAAAATGTGCATAAATCTATATTGACTTTAACATAAGTTCGTCAACCGTTAACAAGATCACCGTTTTGATCTTTAAAAAAATATTCATTCCGTGACTCGAACCCATGCCATAATACCCTTTAAAAGGGACACATTAACCACTAGAATAAAGTAACTTTTGAAATATTATTACAAATTTGAAATTATATTAATTACTATAAATTTTTATCTTAACCAGTTTAAACTTTGGTGATGATCGTTTCTGATATATATAAATACTATAACACGTGTTTTACTTATCATATCTTTAATAAACTTATATCTTACTAAAATATAAATAATAAAATATTTATAATTATACAAAATTATATAGACACTTAAAACTTTGAAGCTATTTATAAAACTTTATTATATAAATTATTTTCAATTTTTAAACTCATGTGGGAATTTTTTTATTTTTCAAATTTAATAATATTTATTTTGATATTTTGTTCAAAATTTTAAGACACCTCTTACCTTTCTTTCACTAAGATTTTTTTTTTTCAAAATATTAGACATATTAAACAATAACTAAAATATATAAAAACATAAATATATAGTATATTATATTAATTTTGAAGAAAAAAATTACCATTCAAGGTTTAAAAATCTAAAATAATTTATATAAAAAACTTATAAGTAGTTTCAAAGTTTAAGTTTTTTTTTAATTTCGTATAATTCATAAACCATTTTATCTTATTAACGGTTGACTAATTTATGTTAGAGTCAATGTTGATTTAAGTACGTTTTAAGAAGTCCGGATAGTATTTTTGAATTATGATTGAGATGAAGTCGTATTTGGCACTGACTATTTGTTGAAGTCGTATTTGGCACAACTGAAATTGTTGGGGTCGAAATTGGCATTTTTCCCCAAAATAAGTATTTGCTATTTGGTTTACCTTGTACATGTAATAAAATTTTGGATTTGTATTTGATTAATCAAAAATGAGTATTTACTCTAAAATGATTTATTTGTTTCACCATGCTAGTTGTTATTTTCAAGTACTTATCTGTAAGATATTTAAAATATTTAAAATTAATTTATTATATTATTATATACTTTATCCTTTTTTGATGGCAAAACAAATATATGTATACACACACACACATATATATATATATATATATATATATATACTTTATATGTTTTAAAAAGATACGTGTTTGAAAATTTTCACATATATTAATAAAATATATTAACATTTAGTAGTTAATGCATTATTTTGTGATTAAATAATTCTCATAACTTTTAGCTAAAAAATTCAATAAACACGGTAAATTTTGTTAAATTTTACAGTTTAAAATGATTATTTAATCAAAAGTGCATTAAAATGTAAAGAAGTGTATCTTTTAGAAACAAATTTCTTTTTCTTAAACGTAGATTTTTGTATAACAGATGAAGTAATATTTTATACTTTAACATATGAGTTTGTTTTTTTATTCTACTAGGAAAAAAAACATGAGAGTTATCTAAACCACTTGTGTCTATTATAAAGAAAAATGAGCAAAATACACGAACTTCTCGATATGAGATCTTATTGTTCACTTCTCAAAATAACAAACTATTTTCTATGTACTTCTCAAAAATACATTTTCTTCTTAATGTCTAATTGTATTTTTCTAACTACAACTTAAACAATAAAATCTATCAAAATTTATATATTTATAAATATTTAGTATTTGTTACTTGGTTTGTATTTACAAATATCAAAATCTACTCTTTTATATATGATGTAATATCAACGATATATGAAAAAATCAAATGGATAAAAATGAAACTAGTATATATCGAGTAATGTGTATTCATGTCGAGTCCCAATTTCTGATATAGGTTCTTAACAAAAGCTCTGAATAGTAAAAGCGGATTGAACGGTGCGAAACAAACGAATTAGATACAACAATACGAGTTAATTTGTATTTATATAAAAGAAACGCATATTGTAGAACAATTTGGTTTCATCTAAAATAAGCGATTCAAAACAATATATGAAAGAATGACATGGATAATGAAGAGTGTAATTAAGTGATACATATATTTTATATTTATAAACAAAAAATTCAGTGATACTAATATAATTTATATTTGATAATTGTATATATGCTATTTCATATTTAATAATTTAATATCTATAAATAACTTTTAATATTTTGTTTTCTATAATTATCTGACCTCAACGTTTATTTTTTCCTTTGTTTTCAACTGCGGTACTATAATAAATTGTCCAGCCCTCTCTTTTAATTTTAGTTTTTTTATTTATTTTTTTTTAAAATGACTGCAAATATAAATTAGTTTATCAAATGACGAGTTTAACAACCCTGTATTTTTAAAGATATCATATCTGAACAATTTTGGATTTGTCACTTTAATGCAAATTACTTCAAATCCCGAGTACACTGTTTAGACTAAAACTGTAAAAATAAAACAAAGATTAAATTGAAAATTTATCCTAAACATATGGAAATTTTGTTTTTAATTTATGTATAAACTAAATCTAAACATAAAATAAGTGAGATTTTAGAGCTAGTTAAAAAGAATAGAATTTAAAATATGGTGGAAAAAGGAGATTCAAACGAAGGTTAAAGGGATTATGAGACAAGTTTTTTACCAATTTGAGTAGCTAAATTTACAATTTCTACACGATCTCTTCTCTTTTTTTTCTTTAATCTCTTTTTATGAAAAGTTACGGTTTTCTTCTGATCTCGGCCCCTTCGGCTTCTAGTGCTCTCTGGCAACAGTGTCGTGAGAGACCCACTCTTTTTTGTCTTGGTTAGACTGGTGCTTCATCTTCGGGTCAAGTGGTATTTTTCTCTGTTTATTGTGGCGGTGCTCTTGTATCTTGGTGTCTCTGGTGGTGTCCTAGTAGTGGTTTCGGAGATGCGATCATGCATGCACAGATCTTTAGAGGAAGGGGTCCGATGTGTGCTTCCTCTTGGCTGTGCAGCTCCTTTTCCTTCTCGGTGATCTCTTATATATCTGAGGAGTTGTGTTCCGGTGGAGAGAGAAGGCGGTGATTTGTTATGGTGGTGGCTGTGGCGAGATTTTTGGTGGTGCTTGAACTGCAGGGTTCATCGAGTAAGCTTGCAATTTTGGAGGACGATAACAGATCTTGAGAGGGGTATCCGACATTTGACTATGGTGACGGTTGATTTCGACAGGATGTTAAAGCTAAAACTCGTCACCAATAGTTTGAATCAACGTTCATGAAACGAAGAATCAAAGTTCACATGTAGAAGATCTCGAAAGAGAAGGATCTTTCGCAGCAAAGAACGATTGTATTCAAAGAGATAAATCCAGATCTAGAAAAGTGTTTACAAGATTTCTGAATAACTTCTACAACTCTCTGATTCAGTATTTAAACAACTCGTAACAGAATCTACAGCTTAAGCTCCTACGAACTCGCCACGTGTTTATTCGTCTTCTTCAAAAGTTCATTGTAACAACCTCCAACGTCCAGTCTCACTCAATCATCCTCCTCCATGTGTCTTCTAATCTCCTCTTCATTATTCCTATAACAAATCTCCCCTCTCTAAAGAACCTTGACCACAAGGTTGAAACTCAGGAAACTTTTTTTGCACGTCATAAAGAAACTCCCAAGTAGCTTCATCCTCAGCCTGATTCTTCCACTTCACCAATACTTTCGTAGCTGATATATCGTGACGCTTAACCATCTTACGAGCCAGAGAGTACTCAGGTTCCTTTGAAATTGCTTCATAAATCGCCTGAGGGAGCTGATTTGCAACTTGAACATTTCCCACCAACTGCTTCAATTGAGATACATGGAACACAGGATGAATCTGTGTTGTGGCTGGTAACTCCAGTTTATTAGCGACTTCCCCCATCTTGTCCACAATCTTATAAGGGCCATAGTACTTAGGAGAAATCTTCTGAGCAGACCTAACAACTACCGAACGTTGCCGATACGGTTGAAGCTTCAAAAATACCCAATCACCCACTTCAAATTTCCGCTCATTTCTTCTTTTATCCGCCATCTTCTTCATTCTATGCTGAGCTCTAAGCAAATGAAACTTCAATATCAACAGCATATCTTCCCTCTCTTGCAAACACTTGGCCACCACTTGGACTTTAGTTTCTCCGGGCAAGTAGGGAAGGTGCACCGGCGGTTGTTAACCATATACAATCTCAAATGGTGTAGTCAAAGCCGCCGAGTGATACGTTGTATTGTACCAGTATTCTGCAAGAGGCAACCATTTAGACCACTTATACGGCCTGTCAATGGTCATACACCTCAAATAAGTCTCCAAACACTTATTGACAATCTCGGTTTGACCATCACTTTAAGGATGGTAAGCGGCACAAAGGTTCAGTTTACACCCCTGTAGTTGAAATAGTTCTTGCCAAAAGTCACTCACAAACACTGCATCTCGGTCACTAACAATAGATCTTGGAAACCCATGAAGCTTAAAGAAGTTATCCAAAAAAATATGAGCCACTGAAGAAGCCATATACGGATGACTTAAGGCCAAGAAATGAGCCGTTTTCCTGAATCTATCAACTATCACCAAAATGACAGACTTGCCAAATGATGAAGGGAGCCCCTCAATAAAGTCCATAGAAATCTCAGTCCATACTGCCTCTGGTACTGGTAATGGCTGTAAAAGTCCCGGTGAAGCCACTGTCTCATACTTACATTACTGACACACCACACAACTTCTCAAGAATGCTTGTATATCCTTCGCCATACCTTTCCAATAAAAGATTCCCTTCACCCTCTGCACTATTTTATCACGCTTTGAATGTCCTCCTTGACTGGACCCGTGCAACCATTCTAAAAATAGTGGTCCTTACCTCCATATCATTTGGAACCACTATCTTAGACTTCCTTCGTAAGACTCCTAAGTCCCAAGCAAAATGTTTCTTTGCGCCTAGATCTTTCTGTAGCACTTCAATGATTGTCTTAATACTCACATCTGTTTCATAAGCCTCTTGAATCTTCTTCATTAAGTCATACTCCAGAAATGTCATTGCCATGTGTAACACCTCGGTACCATCAAGTCGAGACAACACATCAGCAACTAAGTTTTCCTTCCTCTTCTTGTATTGAATCTCGTAATCAAATTCAAGGAGCTTAGGAAGCCATTGTTGTTGGATTGGTGTGTTCAACCGTTGTTCCAACAAATATTTCAAGCTCCTCTGATCAATTCTGATCATGAAATGTTGTGTCAAGAGGTAATTGTCTCCACTTTTGTACCGCAAATAGAACTGCTAACAACTCATTCTCATATATAGACAATGCAAGTTGTTTGCCCTTCAAGTGGCGACTAATGTACGCCAATGGCTGTCCATCTTGCATGAGAAATGCCCCTATACATTTCCCACTCGCATCAGTCTCTACCACAAACTTCTTGTCAAAGTGAGGTAACACTAACACAGGTGCTTCACATAAGGTTTTCTTCAATGTTTCGAATGAATTCTCCGCTTCCTCGTGCCAAACAAATGCATTTTTTTTTCGTCAATGCTGTCAAGGGACATGCTATCAAGCCAAAGTCTTTGACAAAACGTCGATAGTACCCTGCCAAACCAAGAAACCCTCTCAACGCCTTTAAGTTCTTAGGTATTGGCCACTCTTGTACTGCTTTCACCTTGTTTGGATCCGTTGATACCCCTTTCGCTTCAATGAAGTGGCCAAGATATTATACGCGTGATGTTGCGAAAGCACATTTGCTTCTCTTAGCATACAATTGATTACCCCTCATGAGCTCGAAAAACCACTCGCAGATGCTCCATATGTTCACTGAATGTTGAGAAGTAAATCAAAATATCATCAAAGAAGATGAGAACAAACTTCCAAAGATAGTCTTTGAACACTCCATTCATCAATCCTTGAAAGGTAGCTGGTGCATTTGTCAACCCAAAGTGCATCACTCTGTACTCATAATGACCACTGTGTGTTCGAAATGCTGTCTTATGAACATCATTTGGGTCCATTCGCACTTGATGATAGCCAGCCCTCAAATCAATCTTAGAATACACCTTGGAGCCTCCCAATTCATCCATTAAATCCTCTATCAATAGAATTGGAAACTTGTTCTTGATAGTCATGGTATTAAGTTTCCTATAATCCACACATAGCCTCCATGTATTATCTTTCTTCTTCACCAATACCATTGGTGAAGTATAAGCACTTGAACTCGGTTGTACAGTTCCTGCATCCAACAATTCTTTGACCATTTTGCCGATCTCATCCTTTTGATAGACTGCATATCTGTAAGGTTTTTGATTCACCGGATCCGAGCTTTCCACCAAGGTAATTTTGTGATCATGATTAAGCCTGAAAGGAGGTAGCGATGACGGTTCTTGAAATATATCAACAAACTCCTCTGTTAACTCTGTAATTCTCTGTTCTTCTTCAGCTGATTTTTTCTCTACTTCAACTGCATTCAAGCTCCACTGATCTCCTTCATCTTTTTCATAGGCATATATCATCTGTAATTGTATCTCCTTCTCCTTAATTTGCTCAATCCTTTTGGTTTTTACTTCACGGACTGATCGCGGTTTGATGCCATGTAACAAAACCTTCTTTCCTCCCCATTTAAACTGCATCTGCAACTCCTGAAAATCTCATGTTATTGGTCCCAATGTATGTAACCTTTGAACGCCAAGAACAATATCATGACATCCCAATGCTATCACCATAAAATCAGCTTGAAAGTGGTGACCTTGAAACTGCCATTTAAACTTCTCAATCTTCCCACAAACTCCTATCTTGCTTCCATCAGCCACAGATACCTTCGTTCTTCCTGTTGGTTGTAGCTTACAACCTAACAAATCCACAATCCTCTTATCCATGAAATTATGTGTTGAACATGAATCTATCAACACATATAAATTCTTCTTCTCATGAACTCCTCTGACTCTCATAGTTGTATAATCAGAGACACCTGAAACTGCATTCAGAGATATATGTGCTAAGTCACAAACTTCATTTTCATTCACGCCTGCATCAGACTTCCCTTCCTCTTCAATCCTCTCTTCCTCCTCATCATACTCTAATAGAAACAACTGCGCCTTCTTGTGTTTCAGGTAATAATCAGGAGTGTACTTCTCATCACAATAGTAACATAACCCTTTAGCTCTCCTCTCACTCATCTCCGCACTAGTCAAGAACTTTCGCAATGGAGGGTTGAAATCCATTGGCTTCAGCACTTCGTCTTTCTTCTAAGGTAACAATCCTTTAGATTGATTACTACCATTAAAGTTTGACTTGTTATGACTCCATTTATTACCCCTAGTCTTCCTTGGATGAGCTTTCTCATACAAACGTCCCAATACTAAGCATTTGCGAGTGTTCTGAGGTGTAAACATGTGCACATGCATCTGTGTTTCAAGCCTCAGTCCTGCCAAATAAGCGCTCAGTAAGTACTCTTCAGAAAGCTTCAATCTTGTTCTGATTAACTCAAACTTAGCATGATATTCATCTATCCCCTCTGTCTCTTTCAACTCCTTTAACTCTACCATTGGATCGTCTAACACCTCCTCAAATCTCTCTTGCAACAATTCTTTATAGCCTGGCCAATCTCGCAATAATCTTCTACCATCATCTTCCTGCATTAGAGCTTGATGCCAAGTTGCTGCAAGATCTTCAAAGTGTAACGAAGCAATGCCAACCTTTGATTCCTCCGGTGTAAAATCGATATCGAAGAACTGCTCCGCTTTACCAAGCCACTCCTTCAACTTTTCTCCCTTGAATCTCGGAAAATCAAGTCTAGTCATTCGAGTCCTTCCGTTATAGTTCGTATGCATACCTTGCCTTCCACTGTGTTGATGCTCGTGCTGAATATCCGGTGTACCGGAATTTCTGAACGAAACACCATCGACATTCTGATTCTCACTCGTCGACGCGCCTTGAGGATTTAGATTGCTTGACATCAAACGGAATGCTTATATCATCTCTGATATGTTGCGATCCGTCTTCTCATTCTGAATCGCCATTTTCTCGTTCTGTAACGCGATCGCCTTCTCCAAAGCTTCAAATCGACTTCCAATCGCCTCCTCTGCCTCTCGCGCCACCGTTTCCTTCAAAAGAGCTTTTGCTCGTGTCTCCGCCATCGTTTCCGAGGATGCGATGGCTCTGATACCACTGTTAAAGGTAAAACTCGTCACCAATAGCTCGAATCAACGTTAATGAAACGAACAATCGAAGTTCACCTGTAGAAGATCTCGAAAGAGAAGGATCTTCCGCAACAATGAATGATTGTATTCAAAGAGATAAGTCCAGATCTAGAAAAGTGTTTACAAGATTTCTGAATAACTTCTACAACTTTCTGATTCAGTATTTAAACAACTCGTAACAGAATCTACAGCTTAAGCCCCTACGAACTCGCCACGTGTTTAATCTTCTTCTTCAAAAGTTCATTGTAACAACCTCCAACGTCCACTCTCACTCAATCATCCTCCTCCACGTGTCTTCTAATCTCCTCTTCATTATTCATGTAACACATGACCGGTACAAATATTTCTTTATCCTCCTCTTTCTCATGAGCTTTCTCTCTCATTGTCCTCCACTGCATGGCTATGGTGGTGGTTTTGGCAAGATTTTGGCGGTGCTTGAACTGCAGCATTCGACGAGTAAGCTTGCAATTTTGGAGGATGATGATAGATCTTGATAGAGGTTTCTGATATCGGTTGACTACGGTGACGGTTGATTTCGACCGGATCGGTACCAATATCTCTTTATCCCCCTCTTTCTCGTGAGCTTTCTCTTTCATTGTCCTCCAGTGCCATTTAGCTCTTTGGTTCTCTTAGGTTGTGGTTTACCAGTGAGATCTTATTTAAGTCTGTTGAGCTCTTTACTTTTCTCTTGGTCATTTCACGGTGGTTTTGGCGGCACGTTTCCGGTAAGTATATGTTTTTCTAAGTGAGGTTAGGATATTCAAATAATTGGACCATTTTTTGGTCTCTCAGCTTTTGAATTCTTTTCTTTCGGTTCATTTGAGTTTGGTTGGGCTTTTTATTTTAATTTTATACTTAAATTTAATTTTTTGTTCTCTTTAAAAAAAAATCATATGTGAAGCCTGTTAGAAAAAAGTTTCTTACAATTTTAACTTATACTTTTAATTATATTCTCTCTATTTTTTTAAAAAAATATATATTTTTTGTGGTGTTACGCATATCAAAAACACATTAAATTTTAAAAATAAGTATACAAAAATTTTATTTTTTAAACTAACAGTAATACAGTAAATACAATTATTTTATAAAACAGTTTACAATTTGTTATTATTAACTCACATAAATTGCAGTGAAAACATAAAATTTCTATTTTCTAGAAATGAACTTTCTATAAATAAATATTTATTTAGAACAGGATGGAATACTTCTAAAAATGTTTGAACTGTCAAAGCTCATGAAGCAACAACAGGTTTGTTTTTGTCAGCAAGCAACAACAGGTTTATGTGTCAAATGCATGAGTTTAGTGAAATAATTTTTTATGTAATGGGTTATGGAAGAATTTTTTTTGTTTTTATACTTTAGACGCCTAAATACATATAACCGGACTGTTAGTTTGACCCTCTTCTCACTAGTTGCATTTTATGTCAAATGTAATGTAATACTATAACTTTATAGTTTAAACTTTGAGAAATTGTTAGTATTGCCTTATTTTTCGTAGTTTTTTGTTTGCCAAATTATGGGCATGAACAGATCATAAAATGTGTGAGTTGATATTCCCCAGTCACTTTTTCTGCCATTGGTGATCGAATTTGTCACATTGAAAACACTTCCTTTCAGTTTCAGTTGATTTGCAAGGACATTTGAATGAACTACCGAGGCCATATATTGCAAACACATTTTTTAAAAGTAAAGGTACCAAACTGATGTACAAAACTTTAAATGGGGAGTAAAAAGAGGTCAAAATCTAAAATATATTTTACTCATTTATAGCTCTCCCCTTCATGTGAGTGTTTTTATATACAATATTTGATGCTGCTCACCTCCCAAAACGCACCCACCTCTTCTGTCTTGGTAATGTAATTTGATTTCTTACGTATCGTTTTAATTGATTATATAGTTTTTTAGGTTTACGGCAGTTTCTTTAATCAATTAAACCTATCTTATGACATTTTTTTTTTTGAAAAGCCATCACACATAATCAAAGAAACACGACACGGCAAAAGGAGCTTCCCTCCAAACTCACTTTTAAGTGTTTACTTTCACCGTCTCCGATGCTGCGTCTTACAATCACTTAATGTGTTCCCTATTTATTGATTTAGATTCATTGTTTGTTGAGATTTATTCGATCCATGTCCAACTCAATATTATCCTATAAATACGATATTGTTTACTTTGGCTTTAGGTAAACTTGCATGATTTTATTTTTGGTTTCCTTCTCAAAAAGAATCTGATGTTGATGATACAAGAACCATAATGTGCTCAACCTTTTCAACGGAGTTGAAAGAAATATCAAGGCTGAAGAGTAAATTAGTAGATTTCTCTATTGTTTATCATTTTTATTCTGAAAACAAAATAACATATTCATTAGCTAAGATAACAAGAACTTATCATAAAGATTTTTAATATAGTGGTTGCTCTATTTCAATCTGATTTAATAGACCACTTCGAAATTGAGTAATAGATGAATCGTTTGAGGTTTTCAAAAATTGTTTTTGTATCAATCTCTAGTGCTTCCTTACTAGGAAGTTGGCTAAAAACCAACATTTAGTGTTGTAATGTTTACCCGAAAGTATCTTTACAATATAATCGAATTTTCATCTATGGTTATCAAGTATTTACACCAGTGAACATAGATCAGTTTAGCTACTTCGTAGAAAGACAAACAAAAGAGAGTGAGTAAGAAGATCCAACGGTCGGGAGCAGCCGACAAAGGGAGAAGAAAATGGGAGAAGAAGACAAGAGCAAATAACATGCATTGTTACTTTGTTAGCTACACTACTTCGTGGTTTCTTCTATATAAGATATGTGTGGACATAACATTATGCAAATGTAAATAACAACTCGGTTGCTTATACCATACAACTGAGATCCTTTTTTCTAAAATCCATTTTTGTAATCTTCAAGCATGAAAAGTTATAAGTTTTCTTCACTTTTAGCTTTGAAAATGTTGTATTCGTATATTATGTTAAAAGATCGAACGTTTGAGTAATGTGGACATTATCTTTGATACTAATCACTTTAATGAAAGTGTGTTTTTTTTCTTTAAAGTATAAAATATTGAATCAATGCTATATATTATTGGTTGGAAAATTCATCTTTGTGTTGGTTCAAATTAAAAAAAAAAACGGATAGCAGTTCAATGACAAAAACAAATTACACAGTTGCAATTCTACCCAAAAAAATCATTGGTTCGTGAATAATAACTTTATAAAAAGCAAAGCACAATAATTAACCTTGATTTTTGAAAGAAAGACTTATTTATATACCTTGGGTTTTGAAAAATTATCAGAGAAATGCAATTTGTTTATTATAGAAATATAGAGTGATGTTAAAAGTTCGAAAGTTTTCAGAAATAATATACGGATGCAAGATGTATATACAGATTTCACACACATCCACGAAAAAACGGAAGAGAATCCGGTGGCGCCCTAATCACTTCATTATTATAATTTAAAAACTTATATTAAAAGTAAAGCTTTGAGTATTTAATCTTATTACTAGTCTTCCCAAGACAACAGCAAACGAGAAGAAAGAGACAGAGAGAACAAAAGTGAGACTCAAAGTCCAACGTTGCCTTCATCAACCTCTAGCTCCTCTGCTGCCTAACTTACCACCACCGTTGCCGGTAAAGTTTTAATCTTCTTTCCCCCGGACAGAGAAGTTTCTCCATGGGAGAGAGTGTCAAGACCTCACTCTTAGCTCCACAGTTATTGTTCTTGGTGTTCTTGTTCTGCAGTGGTCTAGTGTAAATCCTAAGCAATCAGAAAGCAAAGCCTTTACACATGCTTCTTGTCTCCTCACGGTTCAACAGAAAAAGATAAGACAGCTTTGCTTTTCTTTCTCATCCTCCATTACACCACAGCCAACCAATTGACTTTCCAATCATTCCATTTCCAGAGATTCAATGGAGAAAGAACCAAACCATTTCATCCGTTTATTTCCTTTCAACCATTTTTACATCATAAAGCGGCCATCTTTCGATTGTTGCATCAAACAGTCGAACCTTCTCTTCTTGATCTTGTTCCTTTTTGGTTCATGGGTCTCCATGGCCCAACCCACTCTTTCTCTTTCATCAGAGGGCCAAGCTCTTCTCTCTTTGAAGAGACAATCATTATCCTCTTCTTCATCAATCTTGTCTTCATGGGACCCACAAGACAAAACACCATGTTCATGGTATGGCATAACATGCTCTGCAGACAACAGAGTGATCTCTGTCTCCATCCCCGACACTTTCCTTAACCTGTCTTCAATCCCACCAGACCTCTCTTCTCTTTCCTCTCTTCAGTTCCTAAACCTCTCCTCCACAAACCTCTCTGGCCTAATCCCTCCTTCTTTTGGAAAACTCACCCACCTCAGGCTTCTTGACCTTTCTTCAAACGCTCTCTCTGGTCCAGTCCCATCAGAGCTTGGCCGCCTCTCTTCTCTCCAGTTCCTTATCTTGAATGCCAACAAGCTCTCTGGCTCAATACCTTCACAGATTTCAAATCTATTTTCTTTGCAAGTTCTTTGTCTTCAGGATAATCTACTAAATGGTTCGATTCCTTCAAGTTTGGGTTCTCTGGTCTCTCTTCAGGAGTTCAGGCTTGGTGGTAACCCTAATCTAGGAGGCCCTATCCCTGCCCAGATAGGGCTCCTGAAAAACTTGACAACTCTAGGGTTAGCAGCCAGTGGTTTGACAGGTTCAATCCCTTCCACATTTGGGAACTTGGTAAATTTGCAAACTCTGGCTCTGTATGACACTGACGTCTCTGGTACTATCCCACCTCAACTGGGTTTGTGCTCAGAGCTCAGGAACTTGTATTTGCACATGAACAAGCTCACTGGATCCATCCCAAAGGAGTTGGGTAAGCTCCAGAAGATCACCAGCTTGCTTCTATGGGGTAATTCTTTATCTGGGGCTATCCCACCTGAGATTTCCAACTCTTCTTCCCTCGTGGTGTTTGATGTTTCCGCCAACGATCTGTCCGGTGAGATTCCTGGAGATTTGGGGAAGCTTGTTTGGTTGGAGCAGCTTCAGTTGTCTGATAATATGTTCACTGGTCATATTCCTTGGGAAATAAGCAACTGCTCTAGCCTCATTGCTCTTCAGCTGGACAAGAACAAGTTATCAGGCTCTATACCCTCCCAAATCGGAAACCTCAAGTCTCTCCAGAGCTTTTTCTTGTGGGAGAACTCGGTTTCAGGAACAATCCCGTCTTCTTTCGGCAACTGTACGGACCTAGTGGCCCTCGACCTCTCTAGGAACAAGCTAACAGGGCGAATACCAGAAGAGCTCTTCAGCTTAAAGAGGCTCAGCAAGCTTCTCCTTCTAGGAAACTCCTTGTCCGGTGGACTACCAAAGAGCGTAGCAAAATGCCAGTCGCTTGTGAGGCTAAGACTGGGAGAGAACCAACTCTCAGGCCAGGTCCCTAAAGAGATAGGCGAGTTACAGAACCTGGTGTTTCTTGATCTCTACATGAACCATTTCTCTGGTGGGCTTCCTTACGAGATCTCCAACATCACTGTCCTTGAGCTCTTAGATGTGCACAACAACTACATCACCGGAGATATCCCCGCTCAGCTAGGAAACCTTGTGAATCTAGAGCAGCTTGACCTGAGCAGAAACAGCTTCACCGGATACATACCCCTGAGTTTCGGCAACTTCAGTTACCTAAACAAGCTGATCCTCAACAACAATCTCCTCACTGGTCAAATCCCTAAATCCATCAAGAATCTACAGAAGCTTACACTGCTTGATCTGAGCTTCAACAGCTTATCCGGTGAAATCCCACTAGAGCTCGGCCAAGTCACGACCTTGACTATAAACCTCGACTTGAGCTACAATGCCTTCACTGGAGACATCCCGGGAACCTTCTCAGGCCTCACACAGTTGCAATCCCTCGACCTCTCACACAATACGCTTCACGGTGACATCAAAGTCCTCGGCTCCCTCACAAGCCTAGCTTCTCTCAACATCTCCTTCAACAACTTCTCAGGTCCAATCCCAGCTACACCCTTCTTCAAAACAATCTCAGCAACTTCTTACCTCCAAAACAAAAATCTCTGCCATACAATCGACGGCATCACGTGCTCATCACGCACAGGACGAAGCAAATCCCCAAAGATGGTAGCTTTAGTCACCGTGATCCTGGCTTCCACCACCATCGCCCTTCTCGCAGCGTGGCTTCTCGTCTTGCGCAACAACCACCGCTACAAAACTCAGAAACAAACAACAACGACGACGACGTCATCAACAGCAGAAGACTTGTCATACCCATGGACATTCATCCCGTTTCAGAAACTCGGCATCAGCGTCAACAACATCGTGAGCTCCTTAACGGACGAGAACGTGATCGGAAAAGGCTGTTCGGGAGTCGTTTACAGAGCGGAGATGCCCAACGGAGAGACCATAGCGGTGAAGAAGCTCTGGCGAACTAAAGACAACGACGACGAACCCACCACAAAGATGGAGATACAGATTCTGGGGAGCATCAGACACAGGAACATCGTGAAGCTGCTAGGTTACTGTTCGAACAAATCAGTGAAGCTGCTTCTGTACAACTACTTCCCCAACGGGAATCTCCAGCAGCTGCTTCAAGGGAACAGAAGCTTGGACTGGGAAACGCGTTACAAGATCGCCATTGGAACCGCTCAGGGTCTTGCTTATCTTCACCACGATTGCCTTCCCGCCATCCTGCACCGAGACGTCAAGTGCAATAACATCCTTCTTGATTCCAAGTTCGAAGCCATTCTCGCCGATTTCGGACTCGCCAAGGTGATGAATCACACCGCCATGTCTCAGGTCGCTGGCTCCTACGGCTACATCGCTCCAGGTATAAGGGGTCTCTATTTACAAAAGATATGGCGGGGGGTTGTTTGATAGTTTTGTTAAAGCTTAGGGGTTTTTGTGTAATATTATTGTGCAGAATATGGATACACGATGAACATAACAGAGAAGAGTGACGTGTATAGTTACGGCGTCGTTTTGCTTGAGATTCTGAGTGGACGGAGCGCCGTGGAGCCGCAGATTGGCGATGGGCTTCACATAGTGGAATGGGTGAAGAAGAAAATGGGAAGCTTCGAACCGGCGTTATCTGTACTTGACGTGAAGCTGCAAGGTTTACCGGATCAGATTGTTCAGGAAATGCTTCAGACATTGGGGGTTGCCATGTTCTGTGTGAACTCGTCGCCTGTGGAGAGACCCACGATGAAGGAAGTTGTGGCTTTGTTGACGGAGGTTAAGTGTAGTCCCGAGGAGTGGGGGAAAACATCTCAGCCTCTTATAAAACCTTCTTCCTCTTTGTAACCAAACGGTCATTTGTTTCCTTTCTTGTTTTTTATTTATTTTATTTAGGTCAAACTGGTTGAGAGTATGTTGGCGGGATTTGGTTTCTTGTACATGTTTAGAAGTATCAATGTACTAGTTTAAACTCGTGTTGTATGGATAATTGTTGGAGTTTGGAAACATTCAGCATGTTTATTTATTTCAGAGATGGAGAGGCTTGGTTTCAATAGAGTTAATATAAAAGTCTAAATGATATATTAATTTTGATATTCTAAAGGGTTTAATCAATATTCATAAGAGACCTCAAAATAAAGAATATCCTCCTATACAGTAAAACAGAAGTCACTTTAGTGATTTCTGCTGACATGACATTAATATAGAGCTTCTCAGAAAAATTGTTATAATTCTATTGGTCGATTTTTTTGAATTTTATTTTTCATTTATTTTAATCAATCGCTTATGTAGACAAGCCCAAAACTATTGTCGATTTCGTTAAGCCCATATATAGCTAGGGGATAATAATAATTATCGATTTAGTTTAGCCTTGAGTAAGATTTAGAACTAAGACAAATATTAAAAATTTTACTTATTATTCAAACAGTAAACTTGCGCATGTTGATATCATATTAATTACATTTGCTTAGAAAATATTTTAATGTTTTAATTAGTAGGGGTGGGCGTTCGGGTTCGGATCGGGTATTTTGGATTTTCGAGTATTTTGGTATAGAGGTGTAGAACCCGTTCGGGTATTTCTGTACTTCGGATCGGGTTCAGGTATTTTTAGTTCCGATTCGGTTATTTCAGATCGGGTTCGGATACTTAGATTTTGAAAAAAAAATTAAAATTTTCATTTCTCAAGTTTCTTATATTTAAAAATATAACTTTCACTTAACTAATTTTTTTTATTTTTAATAGATTGAATGGTTAATAGATTTGGACATAAAAAATTAAAACTAAAAAGGCATTAATTTAGTTATTTTTTAAAAAAAAAATTAGATGTAACTTTTTGTTAATTTTTTAAATAAAAAACTTGACATGCATTTTCGGATCGGGTTCGGGTGCCACTTCGGATATCGGGTAAAGTGCCCACCCCTACTAATTAGGTTGTTTGTTTTTAATAACTTACCTTTCTAATATGGATTACTTGCACAAGTTGAAATCATTAAATATGCAAATAACTTATTGACAAAATTTGTTTTTAATAACTTACCTTTCTAATATGGATTACTTGCGCAAGTTGAAATCATTAAATATTATCGATTTAGTTTACCATTGGGCAAGATTTAGAATTAAGATAAATATTAAAAACTTTCCTTATTATTCAAACAGTAAACTTTCCTTATTATTCAAAATATTATTCAAACGGTCTTAAAATACAAACATTCTCTTTTCATTCTTTAAAGTATTATTCACAAATCTCTCCTCTCATACTATTAAGGTATTACGACGATGCTGCTTGTGTGCTAAGAAAAATGTGTTTAGACGCAAAGGCTCCTCATCTTTCATCGACTCTGCCACCCACTTTGCCTTGGAAGTTCAATAAACATGTACAGCCTAATAAAGGACTAACCCGCCAAGGCAATGGGAACTCAGAAGAGCTACGTTGTGTCATTGCTGTTATTCGATAGTATGTTTTCTTAGCATATAAATCACCTTTATCTCCTCTATACTTCTATCTGTTAAAATTTTGTTATTACATGACAGTGGCGATCGAACTCCAAAACAGAAGGTGAAACTAAATGTTACAGAGGAGAAACTGTTGGAAAGCCAAGAGCTGAGGTGTGAGAGGCTCCAGCTTTTCTGTCATCCATCTTTTATCAGAGCCTTGATTCATTTTATATATTTTTTTTCTTTTTGTAGACAAAACTAAAAAGTGCAGTCCAGTTGCAAGACCTCTTAGATGCAACAAGAATGTTAGTTCCCCGTATAAGGTAGAACCATGAACTCAACTCTTTGTGTCTTGTCTCCAAAAAGCATGTCTGATCTATCCTTTCCATGTGTTGAATACTGGTAACGACAATATGGTCTTCCTTTTTTTATATGTAGACCAGGTCGTTAGAGTGATAGTGATCCAGAAGACCTTGAACATGTTGAGAAGCTTCGCCAAGTTAAAGCAGTTATTGAAGAGGTTATTTAGTACTTTATCTTTTTTTTTTTGTTGAATATAGTCCGAGGAAAGTATTACATAGTATCATTTAGTAATACTATCTTATATCATTTTTTGTTGTTGAATATACTATCTTATAAGTAACCTAGCATTATGCATTTTTTATTTAATTCATGAGGTCATTTTCAAAGCAGTAAAAAAACCTAGAAAATTAATAATCGAACCAGCTATCTTTTTTTATTAGACCGGATATTAGTTCCACCAATAATCGTGGCCAACTTACCAACATGGTGCATATATGTCAAATTGACAAATCTACGTTTAAGTAACCCAACCTGTAAGGGATTTAGATTTTTTTTTGTGAATCTCGTGGACTGATCTATCACAGATTGGGGTTCATAGGTGAAGTTTCAAGAAATTGTTATAATTTGATTGGTCGATTGTTTTTAATTTTTATTTATTTAATTTAGATCTAAAAATTTAAGATAAGTCTAAAATCATTTAACATCACTTGCCATATAATCTAACAAATATTACAAATAACAATTTATGGAAACTAATTCTCGAAATTATAGAAAAATTAATAATGTTTAATTTATTACTTTTAATATTTATAAACTATAAAATACAATGAACTAAATTTTATATAAGATAATTATAATAGTTTTATACTCTACTTGATTAATTGTGTTCGAATATAATTATATAATAACTATTTTAAATATTACAAAATCCAAATTTTTTTATTAATATTATTTTTAAATTATTTATCGTTGTTTAAAAAATAAATTTATCATAATTTTAAAATAATTTATAAAATGCTTACAAAATGCAAGGCAAAGTTGCACTTTCAAGAGTTAAGTCGAGATCTGGATTAAAAATCTTAATAACTGGTAAAGAAGGGAAGCCGGAGACAAAAATATTGAATGTTGTCTACAAACAAGTTTTTCAGAATATTTCGTAGTCACGGTACGTAATTTTAATCTACTTTTTTTTTCAAATACAAATTTTAAAATAAATAAACAGTTGCAATTATTTATTTTTTGTATTTGCTAGATGGGTTGTGATGAGTTAGGAGACCGATGACGGTATGTCAATTTAATATTATTTCATGTTCAATAAAATTTAGAAATGTATAAATCTATCAAATAATGTTAACCCGTCAAATTGCTTACAAAATTTATTTAATTTTTTGCAAGTTTTTAATTGAATTTGCTTTCTTTATCGAGAAATGTACTTCATAATTTATATTATTTATGGATGATATTTTGATTTTTATTATATTTTCTTTTAATATGTCTACATAAATGTTTGTTTATTATTTATGGAAAAATAATATTATTCACCTAAAATAAAGAATTACGAAACATATACAATACAATTCTAATTAATGATAATATAAAATATGTTACTTCTAAAACTATACACTATTTATTCCATTTTTTGAATGAAAGTATCTTCGTAAACACACAAAATATTTTGTGACGTTGCAATTATACATACACACAATATTTGCCTCTTCATACTGACGTTACTGTGTTTCCTCTCGTGAGGTACGGACCGAGAGAGAACACATAGTGCGGGACGGTCATGTTCTTATGCCCGCACAGGGTGCGGGCCGGTCACCTAGTAGCCCTAGTAAAGTGGAAGTCATGGAATGTGACAATTAGAGCCAAATTTTGATCTTTTTCGCCTTGCACTCGCGTGCGCGTGAAGATAAGGAGAGTGAGACATTTCTATTGTAACCATTAGCTTACTATATTCATGTAATTGGAAACACAACGTTTTTGTAAGTGTATTACACGGTATGGAACACTATACTATAATGTATATGACATAGTATTAGCACCGCAAAAGGTAAAGAGACCATCAACCTAGGTATTTCTGGGGCGCGAAGGTAGATTCCAATTCAATAAGATAAACCTTATAGTAGCGGTGACCATAAAAGGTTTGAAAGTATTGGAATGTACTATACACGAGACATATATATGTTAACAGGACATATAAGGACAAAAAAGGTGGAAATTTTAGTATAATATATGTGATATAGTATAGTCCGTCGAGGTTGCTATGGAAAAACATTTTGTTGGAGAATGCATAATAAGTGGTTCAAGTGGAGGCGACTATAGTGGATACGCACCAAGATAACATGAACGATAGCATATACAATAGCGTCTCCATGTGACTACCTCAAATGTTGTAATGCTTCCTTTTTAATATATAAAGGATTGGCTATCGATGGTCTAGTGCATTCAAGAGTAGCAGTAAGTTCACGACCAATAAAGAGAAAAAATTAGTTTACCAAAAATTTTCCCGGCTAATGTTACCCCGACCAAATCCCTCTTCCAAAGCTACAAGGCGATGGCGATGTCAGTTATTTCTCACTCAAGAAGGCATACCATCAAATTTTATGCGCTCGATAACGCTTAAAAAATAAAAAGTTGTTACCTTGTTTTCGTCGGTGTCAGTGGTCCACGTTCAACTCTCGCCTCAAAGGTTTACGGCGCCGAAACCCTAACACCGACTGTCTCTCACCTCGACAGGTTATCAGTTTCCGTTTGGGGCTTTCTGATTGTTGGCGTCTCGTCCTCCGTTTAGCAACCGATGCCCTTAATCGCATTCGCAAAATCTAACTTCAGCACTCATTTATCATAAGATAAAGCAAGCAGGAAAAGGTGTTTCTGGAATTGCAGTTTCTTAGCAAAAGTGAAGATATGCGACGGTTTGGCTTTCAACGCGCATGAGAAGGGTAGTTTTGGAAATTCAGAGCATATTATGTAACATATCATACCCATCGGGTTGTTATGGTTACTAACTTATGATATCTTGCATATTTCCATTGTTTTATCCATTCACCCATGTGCATTTTGATCATATAGACTAGGATTTAGCCATGTTTAGGTTGTATTTTGCATATATGAGTCTTTATTAGGTATTGGAGTACCACATGGAGTTCTTGGAGACATTTGGGTGCATTTGGACCTCAAAATAAGTGTTTAAGGTGATCATTGGACGAGCAGCGCATGGGAGTGACCTTTCCGGAGCGACACCGTCAAGTCCCTCTGACCTCCTTATCAGAGCGACCTTACCAGAGCGACGCGGAGAAGTTGCTCGCGTTTTCATCACTCGGAGACACGAAATCGGACCCGGAGTGACCTCTCGCAGCGACCCATCCAGGTCGCTCCCGAAGCCCGAAGCGACGAGCCGAGGTCGCTGCGCGTCTCTTATTTGCTCCAATTTATGATTTATCAAGGGCCTTTTGGTCATTTCATTATGCACGTTTTTACTTTCTAAACCTATGTTTTAATACTTTGTAAGCCATCAGAGGCAGATTATCTTTTTGTTCTTAAGAAAACCACCAAAAACCTTTGGAAAGTTCATCTCTTGATTCAATTGATCATCTCAGTTATTGCATTTCTGTGTTATCTAATCGTTATTAGTGTTTCTCTACATGATTAATCTGAAATCCAATATGGGTTTAAGAGGAATCATAAAAAGTAGTGAGTAATCACCTTTTGAATTCATGGGTTAGGGAGATTAAAGGTGATTAGGTCAGAGTTAGGATGTTTTAGTGTAGATCATTCTTAATCCTTGCTAGGAGAAGTATTCATAATGCATCTTCTGAGTTGGCCTCTCAAAAGTTGATCTATAGGCATTTTCCACCCAAAAGGTGTTCGATGAAATGCCTGAGACAACTCTTCTAGCTTTTGGCATACTTTGCCAAAGACATTTGTTGTTAGAGGTGCTAAGACAACCATTAGACTTGTTAGTAATGATTGCTTTCATATTATTCAACCAAAGACATTTGATGTTTGAAATGTGTTAGTAAATGAACATTCATCTAGACATAGAGCTTGTTTAGGATTGTGTCTAAGCTTAAGGTTGATAGTTTGATTGATTGTTTGTCATCCTTAGTTCGAAACTTGATCACCCAAGATCTAATCCCCATGCCCATGAGTTCTCTTTTCCCTTAGTTAAGAAAGTATCATTCTGTTATTGCTTTTTAGTTTTAGTCATAGCTTAAAACCCATCAAAATTACATGATCGCACTTAGATTAAGCTAGTACTTGCATTCTTGGTGCTTTGATATCCCTCAGAACTGGTTCGACAATCTTTTATATTACATCATTTGTCTTAGGAGCCTTGAAAACTCCTAACATCAAATTGGCGCCGTTGCCAAATTATGAGTAGATTTCAACATTGAGATTTAGTCACTTGCTTGAGACTAAGTCATTTTTATTTTCTTTTGTTACTGATTCTTCTTCACCTCCCTTTAATCTACAGGTGTATGAACTTGCGGAGCAGGGGTCCATCAAACCTAGTTCCAAGAGCTGCAGACATCAGAGCTTTAGAGAGAGAGTGTGCTAGAAAGAGAAGAGAAGAAGAGCAACATGCTCACTTGCAGAGATAGGATACTGATATGGGAGACATACCTCAAAATGATGCGGCCGTTAATGGAGCTAACAATGCTCCACCAAACCAACAGCGAGCAGCTCGACCCATTGGCACTTACGACCGTCCCAACATTCATGGTCATAGATTGGGAATCCGAGCACCAGATGTAGCAGCCAACAACTTTGAGATCAAATCAAGACTCCTCAATGTGATTGAGAACAACAAGTATCATGGCTTGGCTCTAGAAGACCCATTTGACCACTTGGAAAGGTTCGACAGCTACTGTGGGTTGTCAAAAACCAATAGTGTGTCCGAAGATGCCTTAAAGCTCAAGATATTCCCTTTCTCTTCGGGGGATAAGGCACGTCAGTGGGAGAAGTCTCTATCCAGCGACTCTATCACCACTTGGGATGGCTACAAGAAAGCATTTTTGGAGAAGTTCTTCTCTACTTCAAAAACTGCTAAGCTGAGAAATGGGATTTCCAGATTTCAACCGAAGAACTTGGAAGGCTTCAGTGAAGCCTGGGAGAGATTTAAGGGATACCAAGCTCAATGCCCACACCATGGTTTCTCTAAGGAGAGCTTGCTGAGCACATTCTACCATGGTGCTCTTCCTAAGTACAGGGCCAGACTGGATACAACTAGCAATGGGTTATTCTTGGGGAGAACTGAGGAAGATGCAAAGGAGCTGGTTGACAACATGGTAAAGAGTGATGCAGTCTACAGTGGAGACCACGACAGAGGCAGTAGAACAGATGACAGGTAGACGAGGAAGGAGTTGAAGGCTCTATAGGATAAGATAGACATCCTCATTGCTGATAAAGCTACCCAAGAGCAGCTACACTTTGTTGGTACCCCAAGCCAAAAGACACCAGCTGCTGTCCATGAGGTTGAGGGTTTGGAAGGTCAGGAAGAGCTGTGTTTCATCAACAACAATGGTAGATGGTACAAAAAAGAGCCCAACTTTCAGTACAACAACTACCAACAGAAGTCCTATTCCAACAACCAACATAGTGGTTATCAGCCTCGGAACAATCAGCAAGGCAGCTATCAGCCTCAGCAAAACCCTCCTCCTGGTTTCAACAACAAGCTAATCCTTCTACATCTACTCCTCAAGTCAGCAGCACTGATGCCCTACTGAAAAAAATCTTGGAGTCTCAGACAAAAAGTGAGAAGCATGTTGGTTATGAGTTGAAGAACCTTCACTCAAAGATTGATGAGAGCTACAATGAGCTCAACAACAAGTTCAGAGCTTTGGAGAACCAGTTTGCTGCCATGAACACTCAATAAAATCGCCAACAAGGTTCTTTACCTGGTAAATCTGAGCAAAACCCCAAGGAGACCATGAAAGCTATCACTCTCAGGAGTGGTAAGGAGTTACCTCAGAGAGCTCTCACCAAGGATGCTGAGAAACAAGGTGAGGAGGTTGACATCAACATAGATGATGAAGTGGTGATTGTTGATGAGAAGATAAATGACGAGATCTTGGAGAAGATAGTTGAAGCCAAAGGAAAAGGAAAGGTTGGAGAAGAGAAGAAAACAGTTAAGGATGGTGAAGTTGTTACTCCAGCAAGTGAAAGTTCTTTTGTTCCTCCTCCCTATGAACCCAAGCTTCCATTCCCATGTAGATTCAAGAGGCAGCTGCTAGAGAAGTACAAAGCTCTATTTGAGAAGCAAATGAGTGAAGTTCAGGTCACAATGCCCATCATTGATGCTTTCATGCTGATTCCTCTATACAGCAAATTCCTGAAAGATGCTGTAGCTGCAAAGAAGAAAGAGATGGAGGGCATGATGATTCTCACTCATGAGTGCAGTGCCATCATCCAGAGGCTTGTTATCCCAAAGAAGCTAAAAGATCCAGGATGCTTCACATTACCTTGTGCTCTTTGAACTATGGTATTTGATAGATGTCTCTGCGATTTGGGAGCTAGTGTCAGCTTGATGCATCTATCTGTTGCTATGAAGCTTGGTTTCACTCAGTACAAGAAGTGGAGACGGTCTTTGGTATTAGCTGATCGTTCAGTGAAATACCCTGTGGGTATCTTGGAGGACCTCCCCGTGATGGTTGGAAACTATGAGATCCCTACAGACTTTGTGGTGCTTGAGATGGGTGAAGAAGCTCAAGATCCTCTAATCCTTGGAAGGTCTTTCTTAGCCACATCAGGAGCTATTGTTAATGTGAAAGAAGGCAAACTCACGTTCTCCACTTTGACATCAAGGAGGTGATGAGGAGGCCAACAGTTCAAGGGCAAGTGTTCTATATCGAAGAGATGAACGCCATTTCTGATGAACTCCTTGAAGAGTTGTCACTAGAAGACCCTCTACAAAATGTTTTGACAATAGAGAGAGAGAGGTTGAGGTGATTGAGAACCTGAAGAGTACTGCCTATGGGATGATGTTGGATTCACACCAGGGGTTTGTCCGTAAGGATAAGTACAAGGAGCTTCCACATATGGTTCACCAAGAAGTTTCAGTCACTCAACAAGAGGACACCCAGCATGATGACTGGAGCAAGCTTAAGGCGCCTAAAGTGGAGCTTAAACCTCTCCCCCATGGTGTAAGGTATGCATTCCTTGGTCCTAATGAAACTGATCCTATCATTGTGAGTAGTGAACTTACTGAAGCTGAGCTATCTGAATTTTTGAAAACACTTAAAAGAGTTAGAAAAGCAATAGGTTACTCACTAGATGACATCAAAGGAATATCACCCTCTTTGTGCATGCATATGATACATCTTGAGGATGAATCAATGACTTCTATCGAGCATCAAAGAAGGTTAAATCCTAACCTGAAGGATGTTGTAAAGAAAGAGATTCTTAAGCTCCTAGATGCTGGTGTTATTTACCCTATTTCAGATTCTAAATGGGTATCTCCTGTGCATGTTGTACCAAAGAAGGGTGGTATCACTGTGATTAAAAATGACAAGGATGAATTGATACCAACAAGAACCATCACATGTCATAGAATGTGCATTGATTACCGAAAACTAAACTCTGCATCTAGAAAGGATCATTTCTCATTACCATTTATTGATCAGATGCTTGAGAGACTTGCAAATCACCCATTCTATTGCTTTCTTGATGGTTACTCAGGATTTTTCCAAATCCCCATACATCCCAATGATCAGGAGAAAACGACATTCACATGTCCCTATGTAGTAATGTCAAATGGGTGGGTTATAAATGGGTGGCCCATGTCCAAATAGATATGGACCAAAATGGATAAGCCCATATTGAACCATAAATAATTTTTGTCCAAATGGGTGAACCCAACTACATCTATGACCAAATTTGGGCTCAACCAGTTGGACAATGGGCAGCCCAATAGGATTAAATGTCTAGGGTTTGAGAATTGGGGAAACACGATCTTTTTTTTTTTCTCAGACTCGTGAGAGACAGAGAGAGAGAGCTCTTCTGCGATTCTTCTTCCTCGTCTTCTTCGATTCTTCTTTCTCATCCTCGATTCCTCTTCCTTGTGTTCGATTCATCTTCCTCTTCTTTGTTCTTCTTCGGGTTCTCCTTCGATGGCCAGAAACAAGCTTTTGTGGTTGTGGGTCGAGTCAGCACTGGCACAGAAGCAAAACTAAAGCTTTACGGGTCTGGAGCTAGGAAGTTCGCGAGAAGCTGTTGCAGCTCTTGGTTGACCTCTCACGAAGGTATTGTTTCCTGATCTCAGAAACAGTTTTGATGCAATTTTGCTTATTTGCTTACGCATATAACTGTGGAAGAGAGTAGCTTTGTATCTTTACTTGTGATGTTATGAATTGGTTCATAAAATAAAAATGTGTTGTTGGAGATGTTTTTGAATTTGAACTCTGATGTGATGTGTACCTTACTCAGCTTTTCGTTCTGTTTCATTGCTAATAAGAGTTTCTTATACATGATAATTGCTAAGTGGTTACTGATTGCAAAGTTGGATTCTTCCTAATATTCTTTGTGATTGCTAGTAGAAAAAGTAGCTGTCATCTCACTGTTTATATTCACATGTGGTGTTCCGAATTGTTGCTTTAAAAATCTTAGTTTAGAAAATGACATTGAATCTGAACTCAGTTGTCTATATTACATTCGTAATTTATGGCTTTTTTGATATTTTGAACATGGTTTGTTAATAAGAGTATTTGCTGTTGAGATTCTGGAACCATTATTCATGAGGAATTTACTTGACACTACAGATTCTTCCCATTGTTCTTTGTGATTACTTGTAGAAAGAGTAGCTGCCATCTCCCTGTTTATCAATCTTAGTTTATAAAATGACTTTGATTATGAACTCTACAGCCTAATTTTACATTTGTAGTTTGTGGATTTTTGATATCTGGAACATGGCTTGTTATTAAGAGTAGTTGCTGTTATGATTCTTGAAACCTTTTATTCATAATGAATTTACTTTGAAACAGTTTTGATCCATGAAGAATCAAGAATTTACTACTAAGAATAAAGAAAACCAGCATTAATGTCACTAGTTGTTACACCTACATGATAATTATAATTATGTGAATTGGCTTCTAATAAATATATATGTTATGTCGCAAAAGCTGTTCATTTATTCCAAAGATCACTTGACGTGTTGTTGTTATGTGGATTTTTAAAAGATGCTTTTTTTTTTTGTCTTTGCACTATTGTGGTAAAAATGATAAAAGGGATCCAACTGTAATATTGGTAAGGATTTAAAGATTATCACAGTAGCAAAGTAGCAAGCATCAGAAGGGAACTTGGATAACTTCATTGGTTTTGGTGATCATATGCCGTTTGCAAATATATATATAGTATTTAGATAACATTTGACAGACTCTTTGTTACTGGGACCTGTGTATCAGTGTGTATCTAGTGTTTACTGCTTTGACTTTGATTAACTGATCACTGATGCTTTCTCTTGTTTGTTAACTGATGCTTTCTCTTGTTTGTTCTCTTTTGTGTAGATGAATGCACAAATCGAAGGATACCATTTGGTCTATGTAATGCTCCAGCCACCTTTCAAAGGTGCATGATGTCAATCTTCTCTTATCTGATTGAGGATGTTGTGAAGGTGTTTATGGATGATTTCTCTGTCTACGGATCTTCGTTTTCTACTTGTTTGTTAATCTTGTGCAGGGTCCTACAAAGATGTGAAGACACCAACCTTGTGCTAAATTGGGAGAAGTGTCACTTCATGGTTAAGGAAGGGATTGTGCTGGGACACAAGATTTCAGAGAAGGGGATTGAGGTGGATAAGGTCAAAATCGATGTTATGGTTGGTTTGCCCCCACCTAAGACAGTGAAAGACATCCGGAGTTTTCTTGGTCATGATGGGTTCTACAGAAGATTCATCAAGGACTTCTCCATGATCCCTAGATCCTTGACCAGGCTGCTGTGTAAGGAAGCCACTTTCAGCTTTGATGTGGAATGTCTACAAGCCTTCAAGAAGCTGAAAGGTGAACTCATCAGTGCTCCAATTGTCCAGCCACCTGATTGGGATCTCCTCTTTGAGATCATGTGTGATGCTAGTGACTATGCTGTGGGAGCTGTTTTGGGGCAGAAGAAAGATGGCAAGACCCATGTGATTTACTACGCGAGCCAAACCCTCAATGATGCTCAAATGAGGTATGCCATAACCGAGAAGGAGATGCTGGCCATTGTCTTTGCCTTTGAAAAGTTCAGAAGCTACTTGGTTGGATCTAAGGTTATTGTCTACACAGATCATGCTGCATTAAGACACCTTTTGGCCAAGAAGGATGCAAAACCCAGGCTCTTGAGATGGATCCTTTTGCTTTAAGAGTTTGATTTGGAGATCAAGGACAAGCCAGAAGTTGAAAATGGTGTAGCTGATCATTTGTCCATGTTGAGGGTGGAGTCTGGCATTCATATTGACAAAGGACTTCCTAAGGAGCAGATCATGGCTATTGAAGCAGTGATAGCAGTTTGTGAGACTGGTAGGAAGCTGAAAGAAGTCAAGACAATATAAGAGAAGGAACCTTGGTATGCTGATTTGGTGAACTACCTAGCCACAGGAAAAGAACCTTTGAATCTTGTGGGCTATGCCAAGAAGAAGTTCTACAAGTATGTGAAGAGATACTACTGGGATGAGCTCTACCTCTACATTCTCTACAAGGATCAACTTTATAGGAGAGTGGTTGCTAATGAGGAGATTGATGAGATCCTTTCACAATGTCATGGATCATCTTATGGAGGCCACTTTGCCACCTTCAAGACAGTTGCAAAGGTGTTACAAGCTGGATTCTGGTGGCCACATATGTTCAAGGATACACAAGACTTTGTTTCGAAGTGTGATTCTTGCCAAAGAAGAGGGAACATCACCAAGAGGAAAGAGATGCCTCAAAATTCAATCCTTGAAGTTGAAGTGTTTGATGTGTGGGGTATTGACTTCATGGAACCATTTCCATCATCCTTTGGCAACAAATACATCCTTGTAGCTGTTGATTATGTCTCCAAATGGGTGGAAGCTATTGCAAGCCCCACCAATGATGCTAGAGTTGTAACCAAGATGTTCAAGAGCATCATCTTTCCAAGGTTTGGAGTCCAAAGAGTTGTGATCAGTGATGGAGGTTCTCACTTCATTAACAAGCTGCTTGAGGGACTTCTCAAGAAGAACGGTGTAAAGCATAAGGTGGCAACTCCTTATCATCTCCAAACAAGTGGTCAAGTTGAGATTTCTAACAGAGAGATCAAGTCCATTTTGGAGAAGATTGTGGGGATCACAAGGAAGGATTGGTCCAATAAGCTTGATGATGCACTTTGGGCTTATAGGACAGCGTACAAGACACCACTGGGGACCACACCTTTCAACCTAGTGTACGGGAAAGCTTGCCATCTGCCAGTGGAGCTTGAGTACAAGGCACTATGGACAATAAAGTTGCTGAACTTTGACATCAAGAGTGCCAAAGAGAAAAGACTTTTTCAGCTACATGAGCTTGATGAGATAAGAATGAATGCTTTTGAGAACTCAAGGATCTACAAGGAGAAGACTAAAGCTTTCCATGACAAGAATATCCTGAAGAGAGAGTTTAAAGAAGGAGATCAAGTTCTTCTCTACAACTCTAGGCTTAAGTTATTTCCAGGAAAGCTTAAGTCAAGGTGGTCCGGTCCTTTCAAAGTCAAAGAGGTTAGGCCATATGGAGCAATAGTTCTGTGGAGTACTGATGGAAGAGACTTCACAGTCAATGGGCAAAGGGTTAAGTTTTACATGGCTACTGCACCAGAGGAAGATGGGGTTTCAACTCCACTGTATGATCCTACCCCGGCCTAATCCAAAAGAAGGCAAAGTCAAGCTAGAGACTTAAAACAAGCTCACTTGGGAGGAAGTCCCATGCGTATCCTTGTATATATTACATTGATATTTTAATTTTCATCTTATTGCATAAAAAAAAAAAGAAGTTGTGTGCAGGTGCTCGGTTGATCGATTCAGGTTTGAGCAAGAATCATGCGTGGGAGCGAGGTCCTGGAGCGAGGATGAAAGGTCGCTCCAGCTGGGAGAGACGTAACAGGAGCGACACAGCGAGTCGCTCGCGTTTTTGGCGTCGGATTAAGAGAATCGCTCTCGGAGCGACCTCATAGAGCGAGCAAATGAAGTCGCTCCAGCTGGGAGCGACGTAACGGGAGCAACACAGCGAGGTCGCTCGCATTTTTGGCAAATCACGACGCGAAAAAATGCACCGGGAGCGACCTCTCGCAGCGACACCATCAAGTCGCTCCCGAGCCGGTTAAGGTAAGTATTCTCTGCTCTAAACCCGGTTCAATTCGAGTGAACCGATCCCAAATCTACCTCAACCGAACGGGACGCCCCTAAACCTACCCAACCCACACGATTCCATCTCTCTCACTCTCCCCTCCTCTCACAAACACTCATACTCTCTCAAACTCACCCACACCAAAAATCCCAAAACTTTTTCAATTCTCACCCAAATCAACAAGTTCTTGTTTCTAAATCCAAGCTTTCGCCCCTGTAGTCTATTCCACACCACCCATTCACCATTTCCTTTCATCCGAAGCAAGGTATTGAGTTTTTAAATTCAAATTCGTAGGTCCATGAACCCTAGAATTTGAAAATCGAAATTTGGTCATTTTCTTGCTAGATTGTGGTGAAATAGATTAGGGAAAGCTTATCTATCAAGTTGGGCTGTTGAATTAATGGTGAAATTGAGTTTAATTTGCACTTTGGCAAAATTAGGGTTCATGGATTTGGGGCTTTTCGAATTTGACCTTAATTGGGTGTGTTTGTGGGTGAACTAGATGTGTTAAGGTGTTTACAAGATTGAGAAGTGTAATTCTTGCTCTTCACTTGGTCTTTTAGTGCTAAATGTGTGAAATTGTTGCATTGAGTTGAACTTGAGCTTAAATTGCTAGTTCATTTGTTAAGTTCACTTTTGCAACTTTCACTTGCAAAGTCTTGCTCTTCTTTACTTTCACCTACTTATCCCTTTTTAAGTTTTGAATTTTTCAGGTGACAATGGTTAAGAAGACAAAGGAAAAGTTGAAAGCTGAAAGGCAAGAAGCTGAAAGAAAAGAGTCTGCACTAAGAGGAAAAACTTTAACCTCCGAGCCAACTGGCTCAGGGACACAGAGGACTCTTCGTCAACAGACCTTGGCTGCAAAGAAATCACAAGAACAAGAGAAGAGGACATGGAAAAGTGTAGCAGTTCCCACTCATGAGGAGAGCGACACTGAGAGTGGTGATGAGCAGACACCTACAAAGAAAGCCAAGATATCCAAAGGGAAGGCGGTTGCTGTTGATAGGGACAGGGCAAAAACTCCATCTGCTGAATGGGGTCACTTGGACTCCAACCAGGTTTGCCGACCTTGATTTGCTGAAGGATTTGGGTCTTGAGTCTGATATTGGGGCAATGCTAGGACATTTGAAGATGCCAAAACTCCTCACCATGGCTTACCCTTTCTACAAGGATGTCTCATGTCAGTTCTTATCTTCCCTTGTGGTTACTTACCACGAGACTGCGCATGTGAGGGAAGGATGGGGCAAAATCAGGTTCAAGGTCAATGGAAGAGAATACAACATGAACTTCAAGGACATTGGGAGAGTCATAGATTTCCAAGACCTAGAAGACCGCTCTCTTCCCAAGTGTGAAAACCTCCCCACCGAGCTTTGGAAGTTGATCACTGAAAACAAACACTCTACCGGGGCTGACAAGAACTCACATATCCGGCACCCGTCAGTACGCTACCTCCATTGGATGCTCGTCCATGCATTCTACCCACGGAAGCAAGCTGGTAATGTCACTGAGGAAGATATGTGACTGCTCTGCCCGGCTATCCGTCCTTACGCCCCTCCTGGAGTGTTGCCCCTTCCCAGCACCGACATCTATGCCACCTTCGGGATGGTCAATTTCTTCGTGAGTCGCCTCCAGCACTACAGAGACTGGGCGTGGTACACCTCTGATTCGCTCCCAAAGGTTGGGATAGGCGGGATGATCACATGACTACTCCAGTTTCTGAATGTTCCCTTGGGAAAGGACGCAACATGGCCTAAGTTCATTGATGGCACCTACTTGAGGATTGCCACCTATTTCAGTGGGATGTATGAGAAGGACTACGTCTACCACTATTACTTGAAGGGCAAGCCAGTCGAAGTTCTTCCAAACCAGAACCTAACGAGCTTAGAGAGACCTGGAGCTATCAGCTTCAACATATCCTAGGAAGACTTTCTTGGAGAACACGGGTCTCTCGATCCCATTGCTCCACCAAGGAAAAGGACTATTCCTACGAGACCTGACTCACCTTCTGCAGACACATCTGAGCCTATCTATGGACCTCCGCGCTACTACTTCAAGCCACATGGCGGAGTTCTTCCGCCTGGGGCTCTTCGTGATGCTCATGACCACATTGGTCGCCTTCAGAGATGGAACAAGGCACATGACAGGACGATAGAAAAGCTGAAGGATAAGTCCAAGGCGCTTAGCAAGACTGTGAAGAAACAGACAAAGACTTCAGCCAAGTTCATGAAGAAAGTAGCTGATGTCTTAACTGAAGATGTAAGATGTCTGCCCTGAAGTAGTCGCTGACGTAGTTGCTGAAGCAGACGTCGTAGTGAGTGGTGAAGACCATGTGGAGTCAAGATGCTGAGCTGGAGTCATGTAGACTTGGAGAGCAAGGGAGTATCTTGGAGATATGGAAAGAGGAATAAACTTGAGGAGCAAGTTTATGACTTAAAGAAAGAGGAATAAATGCATTCCAAGAAAAGGAAAGTTGCACTTATTGTTATGGAAGATGTCCATACATGTTGCCTTGGAGACTAAGGTTTCGGGAACATGGAGAATAACTATAAGATATCTATGGGGTCGTCTGTATAGAGATAGAGACACGGAGGCTGATCTTATAGAGAGAGAGAAGCTCTTGGAGGTGTTCTTGGGTCGTGCTGAAGCAGTGGCTGAAGTACTTGACGGAGAAGAGACATAAGCGGGTAGCTTAGGATCTTTCAGTAGCGTGTGTTAGGGTGTTAACACTGACGTGTAAAAGCTGAATAAGCAAGTCTTGTAAAGATTGTTTAAAGGAGATTCTAATAAAAGCTTTGGTGTGCTTGTGTGATTTGTCTCTTTGATTTAACTTCTGCATTACCTATTGTTGTGTCATCTTGCACTAACAAGTGGTATCAGAGCGGGGCACCTAAATTATCGGTGTAATCCTGAAGGTGAAGATGGACACAATTATTTCAGTGCAGAAGGCGATCGTGTTGAATGCGGACCAGTATGGTCATTGGAAGGCTCGCATGAAGCAGATGATTCGAGGAATCAATGAAGATGCGTGGACAGCTGTAGAGATTGGTTGGGAGGAGCCTACCATAGTCACAGAAGGTGAGAAGAAGCCTAAGCCAAAAGATGATTGGTCAGAGGCAGAACGCAATGCATCAAAATTTAATGCAAAGGCGTTGTCGGTGATTTTTGGAGCTGTTGAAGCAGAGCAGTTTCAGCTGATTCAGGGGAGTACTTCGGCTAAAGAGGCGTGGGAGATCCTGCTGAATTCGTTTGAAGGTGATGAGAGTGTCAAGAGGACACGTCTAGATCATCTTGGGTCGCAGTTTGAGAATCTCAGGTGGTCTGATGATGATTTTGTGGCGAGTTTTAGGGCCAAACTCAGTGGTATGGCGCATGAAGCATTTGTACTTGAGAAGAAGTACAAGGAGAAGAAGCTGGTAAAGAAGTTACTACGCTGTATTCCAACGAAGTTTGGACCTCACAAGGCGGTCTTACAGATGACTACAAACACGGATGAGCTCAAGTTTGACAAGCTTGTGGGTATGCTGAAGGCACAAGAGATGGAGACAGACAGTAGTTCAGTCTCTACGTCAGGTGGTGCATCAAGGAGTATAGCTCTTGCTGCTGATAAAGATGGAGATAGATCTCCGAATGTTGAAGATGCCATGGGAATGTTGGCTAGGAATCTGAGTAAGATGATGAATTCCTCTGGTGGGAGGAATCAGTATGGTCGTCAGGGAGGTGATCGTGGCAATAGCAGAAGAAGAGAACGTCTTAGATGTTATGAGTGTGAAGGAGTTGGTCATATAAAGGCTGACTGTCCTATAGCACAATGGAGAGAACTTAAGTGTTTTGTGTGCAGAGGTGTTGGACACACACGGCGTGAATGTCCAAACTCAAAGAAGGAGAAAGGAGTTCCATTGCAGTCGTCTGATGATTCAAAGTCTGAAGAAGATGGAAAGGTGATAAAGAACCTTGTTGCATTTGGTGCACGCAAGGAGGGATCCATTAAGTCCTCTGATTCAGATCTCAGCACAGATGATGAGGAGTATCACGTGCTGCTTAACAAGTGGTTGAGGGTCAAGGATCAGAATCTGAGATTGGAGGATATGGCTCAGAAGCAGAACGAGTTGCTTAAAGAAATGCTGGAAGAACTTGCGACTGTAAAAGAGAAGAATGAGTCTTTGGAGCAGGAGGTTAGAAAGTTGAGGAAAGTTCAGCAGAAGGGGTTGCCACGTTTCGTGCATGGGAGCACATCAGAAAGTGGAGCCAAAGAAGCTTGTCAGGAAGTACGTCGGGACGTACGACAGGGAGTAAGGCAGGAAGTTCTACAGCGCGTAGCTGTGAGTAACAAGCCGAAAGTAGTACATCAGTGCAACAACATGAAGGTCAGACAGGTGGTTCTGAATCATGGTTGTGCAGCTGGTACAAAGAATGAGACTGGTCGGTGCATCAGCAACTGTGTTAGGCTAAGCAAGAAGCAGCATCAGATGTGCTGTTGGTTCTGTGGGAAGGTTGGACACAAGAAGGTGGAGTGTTTTGCTCGTGAGAAAAGAAGAAACATGGACAAGAAGGTGAACAAGACGTTCATTAAACCCAAGAGGGTTGAAAAGGTGCTCTTAGTCAAGAGTGGCTTACTTGATGAGGTCAAGGAAGAGACATCAGAATATGGATGCAGCTCTGTTAGGAGTGATCTTCAGGAAGATCAAGAAGCATCAAGCGTGGAGTCAGGACACATAGTTGTCTGTGACACAAAAGGGAAGGAGATCGAAATGCGTCAGGAAGTGGTGCGAGATGATCTTCAGGGGTGTGAAATCACTCCAAGACAATAGCAACGAGTGCAGAGGGCACTCGGTGCGAATGGGGAAGGGCTCATGGTCAAGGAGACGACACATGAAGGAAGCCTGGTCCTCAACAGAAGCTGGTCGAAGGGTAGTTCGACAGGTGCGTCAGATCGTGATGCAGTACTTGTTATTCCGCTGCAGCAGGGGCTGTGTCATGATTATACATGAAGAAACAAACGGTGGGTCTGTAAGGCTTGACATCTAAGCATCTGTTTTAGCTTAGTATGCAATCAAGCAGGGGGAGAATGGTGATGTTCTGGTCCTTAGTATGCATATCTCATGGGGGAGAAAAGCATGGTATGGTGCACATCTCGTGGGGGAGAAAAGCACATTTGGTATGAAAGTTTCCTGGTGAGGAACGTGGTTGCAACGTGGTTGCTGAACCAGAAGAGTGTTGTGCTTGATCGGCACACAAAGCTAAAAGGGGGAGATTGAAGATGTAAGATGTCTGCCCTGAAGTAGTCGCTGACGTAGTTGCTGAAGCAGACGTCGTAGTGAATGGTGAAGACCATGTGGAGTCAAGATGCTGAGCTGGAGTCGTGTAGACTTGGAGAGCAAGGGAGTATCTTGGAGATATGGAAAGAGGAATAAACTTGAGGAGCAAGTTTATGACTTAAAGAAAGAGGAATAAATGCATTCCAAGAAAAGGAAAGTTGCACTTATTGTTATGGAAGATGTCCATACATGTTGCCTTGGAGACTAAGGTTTCGGGAACATGGAGAATAACTATAAGATATCTATGGGGTCGTCTGTATAGAGATAGAGACACGGAGGCTGATCTTATAGAGAGAGAGAAGCTCTTGGAGGTGTTCTTGGGTCGTGCTGAAGCAGTGGCTGAAGTACTTGACGGAGAAGAGACATAAGCGGGTAGCTTAGGATCTTTCAGTAGCGTGTGTTAGGGTGTTAACACTGACGTGTAAAAGCTGAATAAGCAAGTCTTGTAAAGATTGTTTAAAGGAGATTCTAATAAAAGCTTTGGTGTGCTTGTGTGATTTGTCTCTTTGATTTACCTTCTGCATTACCTATTGTTGTGTCATCTTGCACTAACAAGTGGTATCAGAGCGGGGCACCTGTTGGCGTCAAAATCGGTCACGACGGAATCAATGTCTGAAAGTCCGTAAAAATCAGCATAACCGTTTTTACGAAAAGTAATCTTCGTAAAGATATCTTTACGAACAGCCTTGCAGTAAAATATCGTCCAAATCTCAATCGAACCACTAAATACCGATTGTCTAAAGGCAACGGATATGTATCCAAATCGGCCGCGGACAAGCTCGAGTATGGAAATCAGACCGCGGACAAGCCAAGCTCGATCGATACGCGGCGACCAAGCATGCACACAGCTCGGTCGCTACGTAGCGACCGAGCGATCGTCCCGCTCGGTCGCTATGAAGCGACCGGGCTCGAGCCAAAGTTCGGTTGCTGTGTAGCGATTGAACCTTTCCAAACGTCAATACGACACCAGTACTTGCATTCTCGTCAAAACCTTCGAATGCTATCTCCCGAAGACCGTAGCAAGCTCAGTCCATGTTTCCCGCCATTCTAATTCATCGATCAAACTTCGCGGATTAGAAACCGCGGAAAACTCATAGTAAACGTGTCGAGTCGGAAGACGGCCCAAAGGGACCTAAAACACGACTCGAGGCCCATCCTACGATTTTCCTAACCAAAAGCCCGTAAACCACAGCCTGGTTTACGCTTGGTCCACAAGGAAGGATAAATGTCAAGTTTCCGCGGATAAATACGGAAGTTTTGAAGATAATTGTGAAGATTGGGAAAAATGGAATATCTCCATTTTTATGCTATGACGGCTTAAGGGCAGAAGAGTAAAAGCGTAAACCGACCTTGGAGCTAGTATATAAGGAGTCCTAGGCGAGGAGCAAGAAGAGAGCTTTTTAGACTCGGAATTCTCTGCACTTAGAAACTTTAGGCTTTATTCTCGACAAGTTCGGTTTCTATGACTGGCACTCAATTACTAGACGAACTCGCCCAGGCAGTTCGATCTCTTGTCCAGCTCTATCAATTGAACTACGTTCGGCTTGATCCTCGAAAGGGGTACGTAGGCAGCCTTTAACAAGGTTCAGTCTGAAATCAATCAAAAACCTTTTATATATCTTTTTCGCCTTTTGTTATCGAGCTGCGACTCAACTAGGTTTGAGCTTTTAGGCTGCTAGAACTAGGTAACTCGCTGATAACCTTTGCGGCCAAAGCTTTTATGATCTCTTGTAATGATCGCAACGCTCTTATGCAGATTCGAAATAAGATCTACTGTTTTCTCTAAACTCGTTTGTTATCTTTTCACGATTTCCACATATATTTGGTCACTTGTCGTTGGCTCTCGCAGAGATCCGGGACCTCTGGGAAATTAGGGTTTTCCTAGTTTCCTAATTTAAACGGAAATCGACAGTGCAAATTTCGGTTCCCACAGTTTGGCGCTAGAAGGAGGGGGGGTTACGGATTACTCTTACTCATGGCCACAAAACGCTTGATCGAAACGATGTTTGGATATATGAAAGACAAACTCGCAGCACTGACTGCTCCTATGGCCAACGCTTACGCAAACGCCGTAGTTTTCAACAAAATCGAAAACTTAGTCGCGACCTTCCGCCACAGGAAGAGCACTAAAACAAGCTCGCGATTTCTCCCTGTAAACAAGAAGGGAAATGATAAATCTTATCAAAACCCCGTAAAGAAATCTCGATGCGTAAGGGTTTTACCAAAACACGTTTTCCGAAAACATTTCGGAAGGATAAAACTTGTTCTCCCAAAAAAACCGCTGAAAAACCCATACGTTAATCGCGGAAAAAGGAGACACAACAAAACGATTACACAGCTCGGTCGCAACGTAGCGACCGAGCACGCACACTGCTCGGTCGCTACGTAGCGACCGAGCACGCACACGCTGCTCGGTCGCTACGTAGCGAACGAGCACGCACACGGCTCGGTCGCTACATAGCGACCGAGCACGCACACGGCTCGGTCGCTACGTAGCGACCGAGCACATACGCTGCTCGGTTGTTACGTAGCGACCGAGCACGCACACGGCTCGGTCGCTACGTAGCGACCGAGCACACACGCTGCTTGGTCGCTACGTAGCGACCGAGCACGCACACGCTGCTCGGTCCCTACGTAGCGACCGAGCACATACGCTGCTCAGTCGCTACGTAGCGACCGAAGCACGCACACGGCTCGGTCGCTACGTAGCGACCGAAGCACGCACACGGCTCGGTCGCTACGTAGCGACCGAGCACGCACACGCTGCTCGGTCGCTACGTAGCGACCGAGCACACACGCTGCTCGGTCGCTACGTAGCGACCGAAGCACGCACACGGCTCGGTCGCTACGTAGCGACCGAGCACGCACACGCTGCTCGGTCGCTACGTAGCGACCGAGCACACACGCTGCTCGGTCGCTACGTAGCGACCGAAGCACGCACACGGCTCGGTCGCTACATAGCGACCGAGCACGCACACGCTGCTCGGTCGCTACGTAGCGACCGAGCACACACGCTGCTCGGTCGCTACATAGCGACCAAAGCATGCACACGGCTTGGTCGCTACGTAGCGACCGAGCACGCACACGCAGCTCGGTTGCTACATAGCGACCGAGCACGCACACTGCTCGGTCGCTACGTAGTGACCGAGCTCAAACCAACTCTCCGCTCGCTACATAGCGACCTATATGGCCTCAGAAAGGTCCTCCTTTTGGTTCTCTTTTGAATCCTCGTCGAAACGCTTTTCTTTTCGTCTCAATCGGAGTTTCCGTTGAGATTTTACGACGAAAACAAGTAGGACTCTTCTCGGCTTGCTTCCACTCGCTACGTAGCGACTTGTCAGACTGTCAGTCGCTACGTAGCGACCTGTACGGCCTCAGAAAGGTCCTCCTTTGGGTTCTCTTTTGAATCCTCGTCGAAACGCTTTTCGTTTCGTCTCAATCGGAGTTTCCGTTGAGATTTTACGACGAAAACAAGTAGGACTCTTCTCGGCTTGCTTCCACTCGCTACGCAGCGACCTGTCAGACTCTCAGTTGCTACGTAGGGACCTGTAAGGCCTCAGAAAGGTCCTCCTTTGGGTTCTCTTTTGAATCCTCGTCGAAACGCTTTTCGTTTCGTCTCAATCGGAGTTTCCGTTGAGATTTTACGACGAAAACAAGTAGGACTCTTCTCGGCTTGCTTCCACTCGCTACGTAGCGACCTATCAGACTGTCAGTCGCTACGTAGGGACCTGTAAGGCCTCAGAAAGGTCCTCCTTTGGGTTCTCTTTTGAATCCTCGTCGAAACGCTTTTCGTTTCGTCTCAATCGGAGTTTCCGTTGAGATTTTACGACGAAAACAAGTGGGACTCGTCTCGGCTTGCTTCCACTCGCTACGTAGCGACCTGTCAGACTGTCAGTCGCTACATAGCGACCGGTAAGGCCTCAGAAAGGTCCTCCTTTGGGTTGTCTTTTGAATCCTCGTCGAAATGCTTTTCGTTTCATCTCAATCGGAGTTTCCGTTGAGATTTTACGACGAAAACAAGTAGGACTTTTCTCGGCTTGCTTCCACTCGCTACGTAGCGACCTGTCAGACTGTCAGTCACTACATAGCGACCTGTAAGGCCTCAGAAAGATCCTCCTTTGGGTTCTCTTTTGAATCCTCGTCGAAACGCTTTTCGTTTCGTCTCAATCAGAGTTTCCGTTGAGATTTTACGACGAAAACAAGTAGGACGCTTCTCGGCTTGCTTCCACTCGCTACGTAGCGACCTGTCAGACTGTCAGTCGCTACGTAGCGACCTGTAAGGCCTCAGAAAGGTCCTCCTTTGGGTTCTATTTTGAATCCTCGTCGAAACGCTTTTCGTTTCGTCTCAATCGGAGTTTCCGTTGAGATTTTACGACGAAAACAAGTGGGACTCGTCTCGGCTTGCTTCCACTCGTTACGTAGCGACCTGTCAGACTGTCAGTCGCTACGTAGCGACCTGTAAGGCCTCAGAAAGGTCCTCCTTTGGGTTGTCTTTTGAATCCTCGTCGAAATGCTTTTCGTTTCGTCTCAATCGGAGTTTCCGTTGAGATTTTACGACAAAAACAAGTAGGACGCTTCTCGGCTTGCTTCCATTCGCTACGTAGCGACCTGTCAGACTGTCAGTCGCTACGTAGCGACCTGTAAGGCCTCAGAAAGGTCCTCCTTTGGGTTCTCTTTTGAATCCTCGTCGAAACGCTTTTCGTTTTGTCTCAATCGGAGTTTCCGTTGAGATTTTACGACGAAAACAAGTAGGACGCTTCTCGGCTTGCTTCCACTCGCTACGTAGCGACCTGTCAGACTGTCAGTCGCTACGTAGCGACCTGTAAGGCCTCAGAAAGGTCCTCCTTTGGGTTCTCTTTTGAATCCTCGTCGAAACGCTTTTCGTTTCGTCTCAATCGGAGTTTCCGTTGAGATTTTACGACGAAAACAAGTGGGACTCGTCTCGGCTTGCTTCCATTCGCTACGTAGCGACCTGTCAGACTGTCAGTCGCTACGTAGCGACCTGTAAGGCCTCAGAAAGGTCCTCCTTTGGGTTCTCTTTTGAATCCTCGTCGAAACGCTTTTCGTTTCGTCTCAATCGGAGTTTCCGTTGAGATTTTACGACGAAAACAAACAGGACGCTTCTCGGCTTGCTTCCACTCGCTACGTAGCGACCTGTCAGACTGTCAGTCGCTACGTAGCGACCTGTAAGGCCTCAGAAAGGTCCTCCTTTGGGTTGTCTTTTGAATCCTCGTCGAAACGCTTTTCGTTTCGTCTCAATCGGAGTTTCCGTTGAGATTTTACGACAAAAACAAGTAGGACGCTTCTCGGCTTGCTTCCATTCGCTACGTAGCGACCTGTCAGACTGTCAGTCGCTACGTAGCGACCTGTAAGTCCTCAAAGGGTTCCTCCTTTGCGTTCTCCTTTGAATCCTCTTCGAAACGCTTTTCGTTTCGTCTCAATCGGAGTTTCCGTTGAGATTTTACGACGAAAACAAGTGGGACTCGTCTCGGCTCCCTTCCACTCGCTATTGCGACCGAGATGACATCCTCACTTGCTATAGCGACCTGTCAGGTCTCAAAGGGGTCCTCCTTTGCGTTCTCCTTTGAATTCTCATCGAAACGCTTTTCGTTTCATCTCAATCGGAGTTTCCGTTGAGATTTTACGACAAAAACAAGTAAACCTCATCTTAAACTCCTTGGCTTGTTTCTGCTCATCTTTGCGTTCACTTTCGAATCTCGATCGAAACGTCTCTTGTTTCGCCTTGATTAAAGTTACCATTGAGACTTTACGATATAAAAAAATAACCGCAAAGACCTATTTTCTCGCATGGATTCAGATTAATCGTATAAAACGGCAATGGTTAACTTAACACCTTAGCCGCCTTAACTATACGATTACGTTGAACCTTTTTACAAAAATCGACGTCTTATCTAAGGAGAAGATAACAGTCAAGTTCGGAAGATAAATGTCAAGTTTCAAAGGATAAACACCAATATCGGAAATGGCGAACATACACGAGAATAGGAAACGGAAATGAGCACGCAAAACTGAGAAGGGACAAAACTGCATCTTCGAGAGAACTAAGGTATTTCCGACTTAAAAATTTTTGAAATCAGACTTGGAATTTTCGTAGGAAATTACTTTGAGGCTGCCATAGAACTTTAGGGAACGTAAAACCTAGGCGGATAGTCTAGCGAACTAAGTTTTAAGCGATTTTTCCTGTCTCGATATATTGTTCCATAGTTGTTCATCCAGATCTTGCAAACCGATCTAAACTCTCCGAAAGTCGAGAAACGATCGCCACGCATATCAAGCTCGCTTCCTAAAAAGAGAAAAAGTTAGAGACACGAACGTCGTCTTAAAACCGATTCATTTCTGGCAATTTCCTCGGAACCGACATATCCCAAGTCGTCAACGTGGAAACAACCAAATCACAGTCCAAGCGTAACCTATGAAAAACGTCCCGCGACTAGATCGTATTGAAATAAACTTCGGTAATACTCCATGGGTAACTTTAAGCAACTTTCACCTAAGATCAAAATCACAGCGGGAACGTTTCTCGTAGAACCCGCAGAAACAATGCTACTTTGACATATGTATACATATCACTGAGTTACGACCTTCGTAAAATCGGTTATGTGATATGATAAATTATCGTATAGCCCACAGTCGGAAATCATATGATAAATTCTTCGTAACGAAACTAAGTCCTAACAACCAAATGGTTAACGGAAAATCTAAACCTTTCGAAAATTGACCAAGTTCAATACGCTCCACAATTCACTTTAAGCCCGCAACGTTTTAACCATAATACGCGGCAAGTAAGGAAAAATTCGTAACAAAGCTTCTGGAGCTATACGAAACATCCTAAAAAATGCACGAAATACATCTCGGAAGGCCAACTCTTCACAAAGCACCACGAAGGAAAACGCTTGTTCCCATGGACAAATTTACACGACACCTCAGTCATAATTCCTCGATCGCAAACAAAATTATTAGCATCCGAGCAGGAACAACAATTTTTGGCTGCGAACATTCTTAGTCAAACCAGAATGTTTCTCAAACACAGGGCTAATACTAAACCCTCGCAACATCGCGAAATATCTTCAAAGCCCGCGAACATTTCAAGCACGAAACGTGGCATACGAAAGAATAACAAATCTTCAGCATCGCGAGACGTCGCGGACGCCTGAAGATTAGTTCTTCGACGAAATTTCCTTCCTCGATAAAAACACCTTCATGGAAGACCAGACAGTCATACGCACTAACATCTTCTCAAAACATATTCTTCGCGAAGACTCAAAATAGTAATTTTACCATTAAGTTTGTTGCTGATCACAACAAACTCTTAACGTCCTAAACAGACTTAGCCATCTCGTAGAAGATGACTCTCTTACATCCGACACAAGGATAATAGCGCTATAAAAGAAATCTGAAATTTTGGTCCAGCACTTCCGGTCTCCGGAGAGATGCTCGATTCCAACCATACAAGTCATATAAGCCGAGAACCTATCGCGGACTTTAAATCGGTATGAAATTAGGATGAAACTGAAACGGGATACGTAAGTCGAATTAGTCATCGCACCCTCTAAAACCAGGAGTAAACCTAGGTCTTGCCCTAAACCCAGCGCACTGGTCTCTAACATCTCTAGGCATAGTATCAAACACCCTGATACGAGATCCCAAAATTTGTCTCTTTGCCAATATTCGAACGTCTTCAGAAAATCCCGCAAGTTTACACACTGCGGAAAAATCTCGAAACAGATTATGGATATGGCAATTCACACAGAGTTAGATTACGAGACGACAACTCGTAGTCTTCCCTCTACACCCATACAAAATGCCATCGGCAGCAACACGCCTTATAACCGCTACATAAAAACTAGACCATAAAGGTCCTACTGGAAAACTAGTCATAAGAACCTTAACTCCAAGATGAACTACGAAAGGCTTGATCCCTTCAACAAGGGTACGTAGGCAGCCGTCATAAGGCGCAGCCCCAATCTTATCGCGTTTTCTACTTTTAGGAGAGCGAGAAGATCACTTACCACAGACCTTTTCAACCATTAATTCCGCCTAACTCACCTAACTTGCCTAACTTGCCAAGCCACTCGCTAGAACCTCACGCTAGAAGCTCATGATTCTAACGAGCTGGGGGGCTAACTGTTGGGGTCAAAATCGGTCACGACGGAATCAATGTCTGAAAGTCCGTAAAAATCAGCATAACCGTTTTTACGAAAAGTAATCTTCGTAAAGATATCTTTACGAACAGCCTTGCAGTAAAATATCGTCCAAATCTCAATCGAACCACTAAATACCGATTGTCCAAAGGCAACGGATATGTATCCAAATCGGCCGCGGACAAGCTCGAGTATGGAAATCAGACCGCGGACAAGCCAAGCTCGATCGATACGCGGTGACCAAGCATGCACACAGCTCGGTCGCTACGTAGCGACCGAGCGATCGTCCCGCTCGGTCGCTACGTAGCGACCGAACTCGAGCCAAAGCTCGGTCGCTACATAGCGACCGATCTCAGCCAAGCTCGGTCGCAACGTAGCGACCGAGCGCTCGTCCCGCTCGGTCGCTACGAAGCGACCGGGCTCGAGCCAAAGTTTGGTTGCTGTGTAGCGATTGAACCTTTCCGAACGTCAATACGACACCAGTTCTTGCATTCTCGTCAAAACCTTCGAATGTTATCTCCCGAAGACCGTAGCAAGCTCAAACCATGTTTCCCGCCATTCTAATTCATCGATCAAACTTCGTGGATTAGAAACCGCGGAAAACTCGTAGTAAACGTGTCGAGTTGGAAGACGGCCCAAAGGGACCTAAAACACGACTCGAGGCCCATCCTACGATTTTCCTAACCAAAAGCCCGTAAACCACAGCCTGGTTTACGCTTGGTCCACAAGGAAGGATAAATGTCAAGTTTCCGCGGATAAATACGGAAGTTTTGAAGATAATTGTGAAGATTGGGAAAAATGGAATATCTCCATTTTTATGCTATGACGGCTTAAGGGCAGAAGAGTAAAAGCGTAAACCGACCTTGGAGCTAGTATATAAGGAGTCCTAGGCGAGGAGCAAGAAGAGAGCTTTTTAGACTCGGAATTCTCTGCACTTAGAAACTTTAGGCTTTATTCTCGACAAGTTCGGTTTCTATGACTGGCACTCAATTACTAGACGAACTCGCCCAGGCAGTTCGATCTCTTGTCCAGCTCTATCAATTGAACTACGTTCGGCTTGATCCTCGAAAGGGGTACGTAGGCAGCCTTTAACAAGGTTCAGTCCGAAATCAATCAAAAACCTTTTATATATCTTTTTCGCCTTTTGTTATCGAGCTGCGACTCAACTAGGTTTGAGCTTTTAGGCTGCTAGAACTAGGTAACTCGCTGATAGCCTTTGCGGCCAAAGCTTTTATGATCTCTTGTAATGATCGCAACGCTCTTACGCAGATTCGAAATAAGATCTACTGTTTTCTCTAAACTCGTTTGTTATCTTTTCACGATTTCCACATATATTTGGTCACTTGTCGTTGGCTCTCGCAGAGATCCGGGACCTCTGGGAAATTAGGGTTTTCCTAGTTTCCTAATTTAAACGGAAATCGACAGTGCGAATTTCGGTTCCCACAGCACCTAAGTTATCGGTGTAATCCTGAAGGTGGAGATGGACACGATTATTTCTGTGCAGAAGGCGATCGTGTTGAATGCGGACCAGTATGGTCATTGGAAGGCTCGCATGAAGCAGATGATTCGAGAAATCAATGAAGATGCGTGGACAGCTGTGGAGATTGGTTGGGAGGAGCCTACCATAGTCACAGAAGGTGAGAAGATGCCTAAGCCAAAAGATGATTGGTCAGAGGCAGAACGCATCAAAATTTAATGCAAAGGCGTTGTCGGTGATTTTTGGAGCTGTTGAAGCAGAGCAGTTTCAGCTGATTCAGGGGAGTACTTCGGCTAAAGAGGCGTGGGAGATCCTGCTGAATTCGTTTGAAGGTGATGAGAGTGTCAAGAGGACACGTCTAGATCATCTTGGGTCGCAGTTTGAGAATCTCAGGTGGTCTGATGATGATTCTGTGGCGACTTTTAGTGCCAAACTCAGTGGTATGGCGCATGAAGCATTTGTACTTGAGAAGAAGTACAAGGAGAAGAAGCTGGTAAAGAAGTTACTACGCTGTATTCCAACGAAGTTTGAAGCTCACAAGGCGGTCTTACAGATGACTACAAACACGGATGAGGTCAAGTTTGACAAGCTTGTGGGTATGCTGAAGGCACAAGAGATGGAGACAGACAGTAGTTCAGTCTCTACGTCAGGTGGTGCATCAAGGAGTATAGCTCTTGCTGCTGATAAAGATGGAGATAGATCTCCGAATGTTGAAGATGCCATGGGAATGTTGGCTAGGAATCTGAGTAAGATGATGAATTCCTCTGGTGGGAAGAATCAGTATGGTCGTCAGGGAGGTGATCGTGGCAATAGCAGAAGAAGAGAACGTCTTAGATGTTATGAGTGTGAAGGAGTTGGTCATATAAAGGCTGACTGTCCTATAGCACAACGGAGAAAACTTAAGTGTTCTGTGTGCAGAGGTGTTGGACACACACGGCGTGAATGTCCAAACTCAAAGAAGGAGAAAGGAGTTCCATTGCAGTCGTCTGATGATTCAAAGTCTGAAGAAGATGGAAAGGTGATAAAGAACCTTGGTTCATTTGGTGCACGCAAGGAGGGATCCATTAAGTCCTCTGATTCAGATCTCAGCACATATGATGAGGAGTATCACGTGCTGCTTAACAAGTGGTTGAGGGTCAAGGATCAGAATCTGAGATTGGAGGATATGGCTCAAAAGCAGAACGAGTTGCTTAAAGAAATGCTGGAAGAACTTGCGACTGTAAAAGAGAAGAATGAGTCTTTGGAGCAGGAGGTTAGAAAGTTGAGGAAAGTCCAGCAGAAGGGGTTGCCACGTTTCGTGCATGGGAGCACATCAGAAAGTGGAGCCAAAGAAGCTTGTCAGGAAGTACGTCGGGACGTACGACATGGAGTAAGGCAGGAAGTTCTACAGCGCGTAGCTGTGAGTAACAAGCCGAAAGTAGTACATCAGTGCAACAACAAGAAGGTCAGACAGGTGGTTCTGAAGCATGGTTGTGCAGCTGGTACAAAGAAGGAGACTGATCGGTGCATCAGCAACTGTGTCAGGCTAAGCAAGAAGCAGCATCAGATGTGCTGTTGGTTCTGTGGGAAGGTTGGACACAAGAAGGTGGAGTGTTTTGCTCGTGAGAAAAGCAGAAACATGGACAAGAAGGTGAACAAGACGTTCATTAAACCCAAGAGGGTTGAAAAGGTGCTCTTAGTCAAGAGTGGCTTACTTAATGATGTCAAGGAAGAGACATCAGAATATGGATGCAGCTCTGTTAGGAGTGATCTTCAGGAAGATCAAGAAGCATCAAGCGTGGAGTCAGGACACAGAGTTGTCTGTGACACAAAAGGGAAGGAGATCGAAATGCGTCAGGAAGTGGTGCGAGATGATCTTCAGGGGTGTGAAATCACTCCAAGACAATAGCAACGAGTGCAGAGGGCACTCGGTGCGGATGGGGAAGGGCTCATGGTCAAGTTGACGACACATGAAGGAAGCCAGGTCCTCAACAGAAGCTGATCGAAGGGTAGTTCGACAGGTGCGTCAGATCGTGATGCAGTACTTGTTATTCCGCTGCATCAGGGGCTGTGTCATGATTATACATGAAGAAACAGACGGTGGGTCTGTAAGGCTTGACATCTAAGCATCTGTTTTAGCTTAGTATGCAATCAAGCTGGGGGAGAATGGTGATGTTCTGGTCCTTAGTATGCATATCTCATGGGGGAGAAAAGCATGGTATGGTGCACATCTCGTGGGGGAGAAAAACACAATTGGTATGAAAGTTTCCTGGTGAGGAACGTGGTTGCAACGTGGTTGCTGAACCAGAAGAGTGTTGTGCTTGATCGGCACACAAAGCTAAAAGGGGGAGATTGAAGATGTAAGATGTATGCCCTGAAGTAGTCGCTGACGTAGTTGCTGAAGCAGACGTCGTAGTGAGTGGTGAAGACCATGTGGAGTCAAGATGATGAGCTGGAGTCATGTAGACTTGGAGAGCAAGGGAGTATCTTGGAGATATGGAAAGAGGAATAAACTTGAGGAGCAAGTTTATGACTTAAAGAAAGAGGAATAAATGCATTCCAAGAAAAGGAAAGTTGCACTTATTGTTATGGAAGATGTCCATACATGTTGCCTTGGAGACTAGGGTTTCGAGAACATGGAAAATAACTATAAGATAGCTATGGGGTCGTCTGTATAGAGATAGAGACACAGAGGCTGATCTTATAGAGAGAGAGAGAAGCTCTTGGAGGTGTTCTTGGGTGGTGCTGAAGCAGTGGCTGAAGTACTTGACGGAGAAGAGACATAAGCGGGTAGCTTAGGATCTTTCAGTAGCGTGTGTTAGGGTGTTAACACTGACGTGTAAAAGCTGAATAAGCAAGTCTTGTAAAGATTGTTTAAAGGAGATTCTAATAAAAGCTTTGGTGTGCTTGTGTGATTTGTCTCTTTGATTTACCTTCTGCATTACCTATTGTTGTGTCATCTTGCACTAACAAGTGGTATCATAGCGGGGCACCTAAGTTATCGGTGTAATCCTGAAAGTGAAGATGGACACAATTATATCAGTGCAGAAGGCGATCGTGTTGAATGCGGACCAGTATGGTCATTGGAAGGCTCGCATGAAGCAGATGATTCGAGGAATCAATGAAGATGCGTGGACAGCTGTGGAGATTGGTTGGGAGGAGCCTACCATAGTCACAGAAGGTGAGAAGAAGCCTAAGCCAAAAGATGATTGGTCAGAGGCAGAACGCAATGCATCAAAATTGAATGCAAAGGCGTTGTCGGTGATTTTTGGACCTGTTGAAGCAGAGCAGTTTCAGCTTATTCAGGGGAGTACTTCGGCTAAAGAGGCGTGGGAGATCCTGCTGAATTCGTTTGAAGGTGATGAGAGTGTCAAGAGGACACGTCTAGATCATCTTAGGTCGCAGTTTGAGAATCTCAGGTGGTCTGATGATGATTCTGTGGCGAGTTTTAGGACCAAACTCAGTGGTATGGGGCATGAAGCATTTGTACTTGGGAAGAAGTACAAGGAGAAGAAGCTGGTAAAGAAGTTACTACGCTGTATTCCAACGAAGTTTGGAGCTCACAAGGCGGTCTTACAGATGACTACAAACACGGATGAGCTCAAGTTTGACAAGCTTGTGGGTATGCTGAAGGCACAAGAGATGGAGACAGACAGTAGTTCAGTCTCTACGTCAGGTGGTGCATCAAGGAGTATAGCTCTTGCTGCTGATAAAGATGGAGATAGATCTCCGAATGTTGAAGATGCCATGGGAATGTTGGCTAGAAATCTGAGTAAGATGATGAATTCCTCTGGTGGGAGGAATCAGTATGGTCGTCAGGGAGGTGATCGTGGCAATAGCAGAAGAAGAGAACGTCTTAGATGTTATGAGTGTGAAGGAGTTGGTCATATAAAGGCTGACTGTCCTATAGCACAACGGAGAGACCTTAAGTGTTCTGTGTGCAGAGGTGTTGGACACACACGGCGTGAATGTCCAAACTCAAAGAAGGAGAAAGGAGTTCCATTGCAGTCGTCTGATGATTCAAAGTCTGAAGAAGATGGAAAGGTGATAAAGAACCTTGTTGCATTTGGTGCACGCAAGGAGGGATCCATTAAGTCCTCTGATTCAGATCTCAGCACAGATGATGAGGAGTATCACGTGCTGCTTAACAAGTGGTTGAGGGTCAAGGATCAGAATCTGAGATTGGAGGATATGGCTCAGAAGCAGAACGAGTTGCTTAAAGAAATGCTGGAAGAACTTGCGACTGTAAAAGAGAAGAATGAGTCTTTGGAGCAGGAGGTTAGAAAGTTGAGGAAAGTCCAGCAGAAGGGGTTGCCACGTTTCGTGCATGGGAGCACATCAGAAAGTGGAGCCAAAGAAGCTTGTCAGGAAGTACGTCGGGACGTACGACAGGGAGTAAGGCAGGAAGTTCTACAGCGCGTAGCTGTGAGTAACAAGCCGAAAGTAATACATCAGTGCAACAACATGAAGGTCAGACAGGTGGTTCTGAAGCATGGTTGTGCAGCTGGTACAAAGAAGGATACTGGTCGGTGCATCAGCAGCTGTGTCAGGCTAAGCAAGAAGCAGCATCAGATGTGCTGTTGGTTCTGTGGGAAGGTTGGACACAAGAAGGTGGAGTGTTTTGCTCGTGAGAAAAGCAGAAACATGGACAAGAAGGTGAACAAGACGTTCATTAAACCCAAGAGGATTGAAAAGGTGCTCTTAGTCAAGAGTGGCTTACTTGATGAGGTCAAGGAAGAGACATCAGAATATGGATGCAGCTCTGTTAGGAGTGATCTTCAGGAAGATCAAGAAGCATCAAGCGTGGAGTCAGGACACATAGTTGTCTGTGACACAAAAGGGAAGGAGATCGAAATGCGTCAGGAAGTGGTGCGAGATGATCTTCAGGGGTGTGAAATCACTCCAAGACAATAGCAACGAGTGCAGAGGGCACTCGGTGCGGATGGGGAAGGGCTCATGGTCAAGGAGACGACACATGAAGGAAGCCTGGTCCTCAACAGAAGCTGGTCGAAAGGTAGTTCGACAGGTGCGTCAGATCGTGATGCAGTACTTGTTATTCCGCTGCAGCAGGGGCTGTGTCATGATTATACATGAAGAAATAGACGGTGGGTCTGTAAGGCTTGACATCTAAGCATCTGTTTTAGCTTAGTATGCAATCAAGCAGGGGGAGAATGGTGATGTTCTGGTCCTTAGTATGCATATCTCATGGGGGAGAAAAGCATGGTATGGTGCACATCTCGTGGGGGAGAAAAGCACATTTCGTATGAAAGTTTCCTGGTGAGGAACGTGGTTGCAACGTGGTTGCTGAACCAGAAGAGTGTTGTGCTTGATCGGCACACAAAGCTAAAAGGGGGAGATTGAAGATGTAAGATGTCTGCCCTGAAGTAGTCGCTGACGTAGTTGCTGAAGCAGACGTCGTAGTGAGTGGTAAAGACCATGTGGAGTCAAGATGCTGAGCTGGAGTCGTGTAGACTTGGAGAGCAAGGGAGTATCTTGGAGATATGGAAAGAGGAATAAACTTGAGGAGCAAGTTTATGACTTAAAGAAAGAGGAATAAATGCATTCCAAAAAAAAGAAAGTTGCACTTATTGTTATGGAAGATGTCCATACATGTTGCCTTGCAGACTAGGGTTTCGGGAACATGGAGAATAACTATAAGATAGCTATGGGGTCGTCTGTATAGAGATAGAGACACGGATGCTGATCTTATAGAGAGAGAGAAGCTCTTGGAGGTGTTCTTGGGTCGTGCTGAAGCAGTGGCTGAAGTACTTGACGGAGAAGAGACATAAGCGGGTAGCTTAGGATCTTTCAGTAGCGTGTGTTAGGGTATTAACACTGACGTGTAAAAGCTGAATAAGCAAGTCTTGTAAAGATTGTTTAAAGGAGATTCTAATAAAAGCTTTGGTGTGCTTGTGTGATTTGTCTCTTTGATTTACCTTCTGCATTACCTATTGTTGTGTCATCTTGCACTAACATTAACCAGAGGAGGAATAGCTGGATGTAGCTCAGCAGACTTCGCTTTCGCGAACACATCAAACCCCCAGCCTCCACCTCTGCCTGATGCTCTTGGTTTCCCCCTCACTGCTACGCAGCTTCAGCGTAAGTGGAGGAACCCACCCACTCAACCCTCCACCTCCGGAAACAAGTCCCCATCCCTCGCTTCTTTTGATAGTGAGGTCGAGATTGACGAAGTTGAGAGCCAACCATGGTATGAAGGCTACGGCTCAGCATCAGGCGGTAACTACACCACCTTCCCACCTGACGACGACGATGCTGGGGCATCTGCCCCCACTCACTATCCGTAGGAGGTACTTCTTTCTTTCCCTTGTATATACCATTTCATTTTTGCATATTAGTCTTCTTTTCGGTATCTCTCTCTCTACTTGACAACACAGAGACTGTGTAAATCAAGTTTGGGGGAAATACCAAGTATTTGATCATGTTTGCTTTGATGTTGTTTCATTGAGTCATGCATTGCATACCTATTTGCATTAAAAAAAATCATTTAGTTTGCATCATTTGCATTTCTAGGAGAGTCTAGAGCATATAGGTTGCATTCACTTGCATTGGGAGCAATGATTTTAAATGCCTTGTAAAGAACACTACGTTGCACCTAAGTAGCTTATGCACCTCTCAAAAAGACTTGTATGTTTCGAGCCTTGAAAACTCTTCCTGAAACTTGTTGATTGCTGAAACTTAGTCTTTGAAGCCAACAACAATCTTATTTGAACTGAACGAACTTAATGCTTCTTGCTCATGGTCCCTTGTGTACTGAGTCATGGCTAAACACACTTGAGTTGTCACCTCCTTTATGCTAATCTTATTTTGACAAACTCTAGTGGTAGACCACTCTCAAAACCCTTCCTTCCTTTTAAGCTTTCATTGTTTGATGAGTGAGGCCTTCTTCGGAAAGTCTTACATGTGCATAATGTTGAGAGTATCGGGAACGACAATGCTTGATCTTCATTCTTGCTAGATTGGGCACTCTATTGTCTAGCTATAGGTGGGGGGGGGGGTGAGTGTTGTGATTATGATTTGTGAGCAATGAAAAAGGAAAAGAATAGACTCTTTATGATTAAGTGAATTGTCTTATTGGGATAAGTAGAGAAGCCTCTAGCTCAAGTTATGAAAAGTCTTGGCCCCCGCCTAAAAAAAAAAAACAAAAAAAAAACAAAAAAAATGAAAGAAAAGAAAAAAGGGGCTAGCAAAATTGTTAGGAGCTAAGAAATGTTTAAAGGCTGTGGAAAATACCTTGTAGATTTCAAAGAGAAGAAGTTAAAGTTCTTAGGATCTTTTGGTGAGAGATGTGAGTTGGGTTTGACATTTGGAAATGATTGTGTAATTTGTATGTTTGGGAAAAGGATAGAAGAATGGAGATTGAGCATTGTATGCATGAGTTGATTCGTTTCTTAGATATATTATGTGCAATGTCAAGGCTACTTGTTTCGAGAGTAAACCACCTTAAAGATCATATATTTTGAACCTCTTGACTCACTTGAATAAAAACCTTCCCTTACCCAACCAAATGACTTGGACCAACTGACCATTTGCAAGAATTCACCCGATGATTTGTATTTAATGAATGTGAGAGTTTGTTGATTTGAATGTGTGGATGCTTGATGATGAGTGTAAGGGCAAAAAGAGTTGAGATTGGCCTAGAGAAGCTAGAGTGTAATAGGAGAGTGTGCTGGTTGTGTTTCTTTTGGCTATGAGCTCCCACTTTCAAACCTCTCTCTCTATGAGTTCTAGAAAGTTCACTTGTGGACAAGTAAAAGAACAAGTTTGGGGGAGTTGATATCTTGCATATTTTCATTGTTTTATCAATTCACCCATGTGCATTTTGATCATATAGACTAGAATTTAGCCATGTTTTGGTTGCATTTTGCATACATGAGTCTTTATCAGGTATTGGAGTACCACATGGAGTTCTTGGAGACAATTGGGTGCATTTGGAGCTCAAAATAAGTGTTTAAGGTGATCATTGGACGAGCAGCGCATGGGAGCGACCTTTCCGGAGCGACACCGTCAAGTCGCTCTGACCTCCTTATCAGAGTGACCTTACCAGAGCAACGTCGCTCGCGTTTTCATCACTCGGAGACACGAAATCGGACCCGGAGCGAACTCTCGCAGCGACCCATCCAGGTCGCTCCTGAAGCCCGGAGCGACTTGTCTAAGCGACGAGCCGAGGTCGCTGCGCGTCTTTTATTTGCTCGAATTTATGATTTATCAAGGGCCTTTTGGTCATTTCATTATGCACGTTTTTACTTTCTAAACCTATGTTTAATACTTTGTAAGCCATCAGAGGCATATTATCTTTTTGTTCTTAAGAAAACCACCAAAAACCTTTGGAAAGTTCATCTCTTGATTCAATTGATCATCTCAGTTATTGCATTTTTGTGTTTTCTAATCGTTATTAGTGTTTCTCTACATGATTAATCTGAAATCCAATATGGGTTTAAGAGTAATCATGAAGAGTAGTGAGTAATCACCTTTTGAATTCATGGGTTAGGGAGATTAAGGGTGATTAGGTCAGAGCTATGATGTTTTAGTGTAGATCATTCTTAATCCTTGCTAGGAGAAGTATTCATAATGCATCTTCTGAGTTGGCCTCTCAAAAGTTGATCTATAGGCATTTTCCACCCAAAAGGTGTTCGATGAAATGCCTGAGACAACTCTTCTAGCTTTTAGCATACTTTGCCAAAGACATTTGTTGTTAGAGGTGCTAAGACAACCATTAGACTTGTTAGTAATGATTGCTTTCATATTATTCAACCAAAGACATTTGATGTTTGAAATGTGTTAGTAAATGAACATTCATCTAGACATAGAGCTTGTTTAGGATTGTGTCTAAGCTTAAGGTTGATAGTTTGATTGATCGTTTGTCATCCTTAGTTCGAAACTTGATCACCCAAGATCTAATCCCCATGCCCATGAGTTCTCTTTTCCCTTAGTCAAGAAAGTATCATTCTGTTATTGCTTTTTAGTTTTAGTCATAGCTTAAAACCCATCAAAATTACATGATCGCACTTAGATTAAGCTAGTACTTGCATTCTTGGTGCTTTGATATCCCTCAGAACTGGTTCGACAATCTTTTATATTACATCATTTGTCTTAGGAGCCTTGAAAACTCCTAACATGAAATTAATTTCTCTTGGGCTATATACATGAGCCCAAATTTCCCTTTTTTAAATGATATTTATCGTCAGATAACATTATACACCGTTCATGAATGTAATTCCAACCAAAATTTGTCATCGGATATAATACTTTTCATGCATGAATCATTTTTTTTACATCTTTATATTTTATGGTTTGAGGATTTAACAGTTTTTCAGTGTTTTAAAAATCAGTCTAGGCGTTGCCTAGGCGCTCGCTTAGTCAGCAAATCATATGAGCAAAACAATTTTTTTTTGAAACCAACTTTTTAAAATATCGGTCTAGGCGTTAAAAAATTGGCCTATGTACCCGCCTAAACAATAATCTTCTATAATACGCCTAACCACAGCATAGTGATTTTTAGAACAATCTTTTTTTTTTGTCAACTGTTTCTTTCCATTAGAAAAGCCCAACTGGATATATTAGAAGAGAAGTTACAAACCCATTATTTTTCTTCGAGTGTTACACATAGATCCACGCGTATTTAGTAAAGAGAGTCTTTGACACGCGTCTTCTTTTGCTTTTGCATGAAACAGCAATCAGATTAGGTTGACACGTGTCCTGAACACACCGCGTGAGATGAAAAATCTGAGACGCAACACCGCCAGCGAACCACCATCTACCTGAGCTTTGTCTCCGGGTATGGTTTGAACTTCTCTATTTCCTATCTTTCGTCGCTTTAGTAAGAACCTCCATCAACATTGGATAATAATTTTGGGAATACTCAGTTGATCTAACATAAGATTTTTACCGGACCACCTTCGATATAGGGAAGATGCTGACTTCATCTAAATCTCCATCAAAACCAGCCAAAATCAATCCAACATCACATCGTCCTTTCTATATCCAGGATACTTTACTCATAATCCAACTCACCGGCTTCAATCATAAGAGAGTAAAGACTGCTTTCTTTCAGAAAGGAGTGAGTGCAACCCGAGAGAGAAACGGAGAATCTTCCTAAGCAAACATGATTTTAATGAAAAAATGGCATAAGAGAAAAATTCAAGATATTTACATCGATCTCCATCGAAGAACTAGGAAAGCATCCTTGAAGCTTTGCTCAGATCGAAATCGTATACACCGCAAAAGTCACCACCGGAGAAGATTTGATCCGCTTGTCGGAAAATTTATCGGCTAATCCAAAACAACATCTGATCCAAGACCAGAAACAAAAACAAAACAAAAATTGATTCTCTCTTCTTGACTTTATCTCTGTGAAAGATGAAGATGTGTGAACAGAGAGAGAGAGAGAGAGAGAGAGAGAGAGAGAGAGAGAGAGAGAGAGAGAGAGAGAGAGAGAGAGAGAGAGAGAGAGAGAGAGAGGGAGCTAGAGACGAGAGAGAGATCTCTCTCTCGAGAGAGATCTCTCTCTCTCTCTCTCTCTCTCTCAGCTCTCTCTCTCTCTCTCTCTCTCCTCTCTCTCTCTCTGAGAGAGAGACCTCCTTTTACCTTTATTACATCTACTTTATGATAATTAGTACTAGATTTTGATCCGAGCTTTTCAAGCGCGGATCCGTTTTTATTTATTAATATAAATATTATTTATAAAGTCTATTTATTTAATCTTTTTGTTTTACTTTTAATTATTTAAATTTTAAATGGGATAGTTATATGAGTTTTTTATATTTTTAAAAATAGCTATAATTCTTTTTAAAATATATATCCTTTATTACATCTACTTTATGATAATTAGTACTAGATTTTGATCCGAGCTTTTCAAGCGCGGATCCGTTTTTATTTATTAATATAAATATTATTTATAAAGTCTATTTATTTAATCTTTTTGTTTTACTTTTAATTATTTAAATTTTAAATGGGATAGTTATATGAGTTTTTATATTTTTAAAAATAGCTATAATTCTTTTTAAAATATATATCCTGAAAGGAGGATACATATATGTTTATTAATATGGTAGATTAAACTGAAAACGTTGTTCCTTTGTTTTTGGGATGTTTTTAATAGATTTCAGTTATTAGTATTTGTTGATATGTGGAGGTATATTTTCGAAATGGTTTGATATTAAATTTGTCAAAAATTTATTTTTCATAATATTTGTTTTACACACGATAATACATCAAAATTCAAAAAGCGAGGTTTGTAGCAATGAACAAAACCTTGACATGTCTCTGCAGCTGAAACGAAGAAAGCTTGACTAGTTTGATTGTTATGAATTTAACGCTTCTATATTTTTGTCCAAAACAAAGCTTCTACATCCAAATCTTACACACACACGAAGAAATCATATATAGTTACTTAAAAGCACATGAAAATATATTAAGTTGTATTGTATGTTTTTAGGAATGTATTCCAAAACCAAATAACAAACATGATTGAATATTAATTACTTGTTAGATAGATAACAATATATTCAAAATGCTCTTGGTGAAATGTTTGGAAAATAATCACTAAACTAGGTGTTTTCCTGCACCATGTACATGAATAAAATTTTTAAAATTTAAATTATATTTAAAATAATATTTTCTAATTTTTGGATTTTATCATTCGTTTATAATAATTAATTATAATAAATAATTATAATCTTGAAATTAATTATATGTAAAAATAAGATAAAATAAATAATATTTTTAGTATATACATGTATATATTTAAAATTATACTCTTGAAATTTTTTATTATTATTTTATTTTGGCTAAATATATTAATTTATAGAATGAGAAATTTTTTGTTAGGCATTAATTATCCAAACGTAAAATTAAATAATATTTCTAAAATTTATAAATATTAAAAAAATTATTTAGTAATAAAAATATATAATTATAAAATATAATTAATCAATATTTCGAAAATTGTAATTACTATTATATTTATATTTTTATTATTATATTATTTATTAGTATATTAATAACGATCTATAAATTATTATCATATTTTAAAAAACTTACCAAAAATATAAATCAACATTAAATGTAAATATCCATGTCATAATTTGTTTCAAGTCATGCCATTTTTGTTAATGTGTCATGTCATCATTTTTTTTTTCAAAATTAATGTGGTGATGACACATGACAAAATCACTTCTCAAATAATATATATGGGATATTAGGATAGTCCTAATAACGAATTCTTGTAGTTATAAACATTTGCTAAATATAGCTTGTGATTTAAAATATAAAGTGTATAAGCTATTAATGTGATATTTCAGTTATATAATGTATAAGGTATTAATGTGATATTTCAATTATTTTTGTTAATTTTATCTAAATTTATACCAAAAAAACTTTAGTTTATATGAAAAAATAGGTTTGTATACTAAAGATATGAGAACAACAAAAAAAGAAAGATATGAGAACAATACTTGCAACTGAGTTACTGATTATTATGATTTATTTGATACACTGATTTGCGATGACATGCTAAATACCTCTGACTATGGTTATTATGTTATGTACACAATTGTTTTGACAATTTTAGTGTATATGGAGGTGTGTGTACTTGGTGGAGCAAGTGGATAAATTAAATAATGAGAAATTAGGACTTGTACCAACGAAATATCACCTAATTATTTACATACCAAATATCCATATTTAGACACTGTTTATAATTAATCTTGACTCTGTTACCCCTACTCCCTCTTGATGCTCATTGTTTTCATGTAAATGCAAAATCCTGCAAAATATTTGTAATATCTTTTCTTCTGAAACCATATCTTCTTAAAAAAACCACATCAAACACAACTCTTTCTCTTTCTCAAAGTTGTAAACATTTCGAAACTCAAAATCATGCTCTCTCTTCCTCGTTACTATTACTCATTATATATCATCTTTTTTCCTCACCATTGAAATCATTCTAAAATCCATGTTTCTGGCTGTAATCTTTGATAGCTCGTGTTGTAAATGGAATTTTTGTCACCTTCGTTGCGTCTCCGATGAAGTTCTATGCCGTTGTGTCTGATGTGAACCTATCGGCATCTGCATCTCCCGTGAATCTCTGACCTCTGTGTCTGGTGAATCTCTCGGCCTCTATCTCTGGTGAATCTCTCAACCACTGTCTCTCTAGTGAAGCTCTCCACCCTACGCAATGATGATACAAGTAGAGGCAGGTATAATAGAGCTTGAAGAGTGACTCGAAGGATTTTTCAAGGTGATAATACAAACTAGGGTCACTCGGCCTTTGCATCTCCAATCAGCTCTCCACCTCTGCGTTTCTGGTGAAGCTATCCACCGATACGTCAAGAGTTGTGCTCACCTTATCATTTTTGAGGTTTTGGCCTTAGGTCCCCTCTCACATTAGTACATTTTGGGGCCCCCATATTCATAAATCATATAATCAATATATGACAATATGTTGAAAACTATACTATCTCTTAATACTTTCAAATAATTATGATCATTTCTATTAAGTTGTTGTGGATATTAATTTCATTATCTTTTTATTTTAAATGTTATTTTTAAATGTAAAGAACACTTTTTCTGCATATAATTTGGGTTTACATATACAATTTTCAATTGTAACCAATATTTAAAGATTACCACTAATTTTCGTTAGATTATTTTTTCTTAAAAATAATGTCAAAATTTAAGATTAATACTATTATTTGATATAAAATAAATCATTTTTGCCCCAGGCTCCTCATAGCCTTCGCACGGCACTGGATACGTCTATGGTGAAGCTCCCCGCCGCTGAGTCTCCAGTGAATCTCTCCGCCTCTGTATCTCCGGAGAAGTTTGCCGCTCCGTCCCTGGTGAACCTCTCCACCGTTGTGTCTCCATTGAGGCTCTCCGCTTCTGCATCTCCGGTGAAGCCCTCCACCACTGCGTCTCCGTCTAATATAGATGATATTATATATATACAGTACTTTTATGTTAAGCAACAATCCTATTTATTTACCTTATAAATATTATATATTAAATATATAAGGAAAGATCTTGTTTATTTACCGTATCAAAATTATATTAAAGCTATAACAACTTGACATTATCAACAAATCCAATTTTAATCCTAAGTAACTCATTTTTTAAAGGTGTAAGTATTGTATTAGCCCTTCAAAAATTTGACATATACCAACGAATGCACATATCTAAACATTATTCATATTTTCATTTCATATGTATGAATTTGATTCTTATGATATCAAAGAATTTGATATACATTCAAGAAAGTTGTATTTCAAATAACTTATTTGTTAACTGTATAAATATTACTAGGATAAGACATGCGCCTTGCGCATGATGAATTTATATTAAAATTATCTAAACATTGCACCTAGCCTAATTATGAATTATATTAAATACACAGATTGTTAGCAAATTTTTACTATTTAAAATCATTAATTGACATATATATGTTAATCATATTAGGTAATTCCGTAGGTTTTATTTAATGAAAAAATATATAATAATTTTAATTTGATAGATGAATGGTCCATAATGTACATACTACATAATATAACATTTCCTAGCAATTTAATTTTGGACTAACAAACTTTTCAATTGATTCACGTAAATAAAATTAGCATTCTAATTATGTGACAACTTAGCAGTGCATTTTTTTTAATTAGTACAAACTACATGTTATAACTTTTTTAATGTTTCTCTATTAATATATAGGGGATATTAACTGTCTAACAAATTGACACTACCAACAAATCAGTTTTTTATCTTATTACTCAGTCTTAACTTATTTTTAATTACAAAATAGGCCAATCTATCTATTTATATAAAATAGAGTTTGCTCTCTCCAGGTGAAGACACGTCAGATGCCATTTAAATCACTACGCAATTGGGTTTCGCTGTGCTTTTATCATCAATTTCATTTCTTTCATTACGAATCTCTTTAAATGGGCTATTCGATTGATTTAGTGGTGGGCTTTAATGTTCAATTATTTTGTGGGCTAGGAAAGACATTTTTTGTGCTAACCAAACAAAATCTAATAGTTTACCATCTTCGGACTTTCGTCTTCTTCTTCTTCGATGAGTTTTAGGGTTTGTCGTTCTATGAACTTGACTAGGTCAAACTCCAATGGAGGTTCTAAGTGGTTGCCCGTGTCAAATATTCGTGTTGGATCTCTTTGTCGGTCTCCTTCGTGGTGTTTCATCTCCGATTCATTGCTTCTGATACGTTAGGGGATTATGTGGTTCATCGCCATTAACAGCCTTCTTTACTCCTTGGACCCACTTCATCCACGATTACTATTCAAAACTTCTCATCTCCCTTCAAGGCGGTGAAAGTTCACCTATAAAAATTTCTCTCTTCTTCCCATAAACATCATCCTAAACAATCTTATTACAATCCAAACTTTGTTCTTAGTAAAATGACTAACTCATTCTTGCTGATCTGAAGACTGGAATTTAGCCAGAAACATCAAACACGGTGGCGAACTCATGGTTTAGATGTGCTCCTCCAGGATGCTAAGGTGATTTTGTTCAAATAAATCATGTTCATCGTTATTTTTGAACACATCTGCATCTACATTCATATTTATCAAAACCTGCGCAGTTGCACTTCTCTTTCTCTCAGGACAGAAGCATCAACTACGTCAAGTCTGTCTGACTGATTCAGCCTTCGTCTCCTCTTTCCCTCATGTAACTCCACCAAATCCACTCTTTTGAGTTTTGATCGGTGGTGGAGAAGGCTAAGTTTGCATCCGGAATGTCTATCTCCAAGCTCCAAGAGTGCACTCCGTCACGACATAGATGGTTAACAACCTCCATAAAAAGCTTAGACAGAGACGCCTCCAGCTTGTAGATACAGATGTTTTGTGCCTCTTCTTCTTCTTCTTCTTGTTCTTCTTCTTTCCAATCTATTTTATTGTTTGGGATTATTTGTTCTTAGACCTGTTTTGATTTCTTTAAGATTGAATTTTGTTAGTGGCCAAGTACTCGGTGGCGCAGGTTCTCCAGTGAAGTTCGGAGCGACGGGTCTGGTCTGTTGTCCTACTCTTTTAGGACACACCAGAAAGGTGAGTGAGAAGTTCCATCTCATTGGTTACATATATACTGCAAACTATTATCGTTTTTATTCCTCCAAGTATGCATCTTTATGGAGTTTTGTAACTGGCCATTAAGTGTTTAGTGTAACCAGTCTTTTAAGCTTCATTCATGTCACTGACCAGCTAACAGCAAAGGAGGCATTCAAAGGGAAGTGATGGTTATGAGCTCTTTGGAATCTATTGTAAACTTCTACCTATTATGAAATTGGTATTAATAGCTGCACTTCTCTGTAATTCCTATATTACATGTGATATCATTCAAATTACTCTAAGGAGTGAATTACTCTCTCAAATAAAAGGTTCGGATGTAGTACTTAGGGATCGAATCCACAGAGACTCTAGGATTAAACAATAGATTATGGTCGTGAAATAAATCTAGATTAATTGGTTTATAAGTTGTAAAACAGTAAATGGATTGGTGAGCAAGTTTATTGCTCGATCAATTTGTTTTGAAGTTGTTAACAGTTGAGAGAAATAGCTAGATTCAGATATGTTCTCAGGTATGATAAGTAATACTTAAAGTGGTTTTTAGGGGTTTATTGATATTAATTGTTCTTGAATTCAAACTAAGATATAATCAATCTGATTATCTAATCTGGATCTCGGATTTCAACTCTCGTATGTTAATCACGAGAAAGTGTCGATCGATAATTATTTACGAATATCGATCGATAATTCTTTACGAATATCGATCGATACACCTTTCAAAATATCGATCGCCAGGGCTATCGCTGCGTCGATCGATACTTCTTCTAGAAAGCTTTACGTATGGATTTGATTTACATTCTCTAACTCACTAGACCAACTCTCGTCTGTATATAGCCAGTTAGATCATACTAGTTAATTTCAGGTGTTGAGTCAAACAATGGCTTGATCTCAATTAATCATAATATCTAAGTTTAAAGGGTGATCAATCCTAAACTTAGCTTTAAGCACAACTAGATGAATAACTATATTTTTAAACACCCTAACAATTGTTATTGTCAGTAATACATTTATCAACCTATTGAGAAACCTAAATCTAATAGTAAGGACTACTCAGACATATTCATGGAACACATAGTTATGATGGTCTAAATAATACTTAACTAAAATGAGTAAATAGAGTAAGCAACAAAATGAATGAAAGCAAGGTAGTTCAAGATCTTCTCTGTTTTGCAGTGTGATCTATCTCTCAAATTCTAAGCTCTCCCCTTTCAATGGTGGCTTCTTGCTTCCTCCAAATTAGGTCTAAAAAGGTCTCTAGGCAAGTCTGCCTCTAAAATTATACAAAACCCTAATAAATAGCCTAACAGGCGGCCATGGACTTAAAATGCAATTATTGAAACTTTTGTGAAACTTGAAATCTTCTAATTTGTCATTAAATCTCGGGTGGCTTCGCTGTCGATCGATGAGAAGAGGTCAATATCGATCGATATTTGTTGGCAACCATCGGTCGATATTTCTTGGTAACCGTTGGTTGATATTTCTCGGTAACCGTCGACCATCTCCTATTTCCAGCAAAGCTCAAAAGATCTCCAAATAGCTCCAAATACATCATTTTTTCTACTTAGTACCTGAACTTGTAATTACTCTAATTAGGCTCTATATATATAATAGTAAATATATCTTAAACACTTATAAACCATGGCTAATAATGGGTAAAATCCATGGTCTATCAACTCCCCCAGACTTACTCTTTTGCTTGTCCTCAACCAAAACATACTAGCAGTCTCTCTGAAAGAGGTTTGAAAACAACATGGACTCACATAATTTTAAACTTAGAATCATCACATAATTTTATTAAATTAAAACTTCAATCAAAACCCTTTGCAACGCAACGGGCTAATATCTTGTTAAGAATAAATCAGGGTTAAGTATTTTTGTTTTAATAAACGGTTTATATTAAGTACTTTTGTTAAATAATAAATGATGAATGGCCAAGTCTAATGGCTGAAATTGATGAGTTTGTCGACTTTCATTCTAAGTTTATTTCTTGCTCCATATTGTTTGTATCTCGTACTAAGAACTTTCGAGCTGACCACCTTGTGAAAGGTCCTAGAGCTCGTGGTTTTTTTCTTTCCCATGTACACTCTGAAGTCTCAACTTGGGTAGTGCTAGACACCACTTGGTTGGCTTTTTCTTAATAAAAATATGGCGCTTTTGTTGTCAAAAAAATAAAATAAATAAATGATGAATTTGCTAAACATGATCTTCTTGTAGATACCAATACACTGTTTATTCTTATTTTTTAGGAGTTATTTCTAGGTTCACCAACCAATAGAATTTCTTTTTTTTTATATTCGATATCTTTTAGAAAAACAAAATATTGCCAAGTTATATTATGTTTAGAAAAAATAAAAAAATAATAATAGTTACAAAAAAAAATTTAAAAATATTTTAATGTCGTCACCAAAACACTAAACTCTAAATCCAAATCCTAAACCCTTGGGTAAACCCTAAACCCTTGAATAAATCCTAAATTCTAAATCAAAAACACTAAACACTAAAACACTAAACCCTAAATCTTTGAGTGTTTTAGTGTTAAGTGTTTTTTATTTAGAGTTTATGATTTATCCAAGGGTTTAAGCCTTAAACTCTAGAGTTGATTCACGTGTTGCAAAACGAGGAAGAGGGATCTTGGGCGTGCAAGATGTAAGTTGTTAGTTTAGGTATTGATTCAACTTTTGTTTGTTGGTTGATGGTTATATACTTATATAGTAACATATCAAATTTCAAATGATGCAGGATTTGTTTGAGTTAGATGATGTTCCAGATTATATGGAAGAAGGAAAGTCATCTTTAGATATGTATCTGGAAGATCCTAAGTTAGATATGAGGAATCATCCTGATCTGAATGTTTTGCATTACTGGAAAGAAAACAGAAATCGCTTTGGTGCACTTACATACATGGCAATGGACATCCTTAGCATCCCCATAACCACTGTGGCATCTGAATCCTCATTTAGTATTGGATCTCGTGTGATAGACAAATACCGGAGCCGGCTGTTGCCTAGTAACATCCAAGCTCTATTGTGTACTCGTTCTTGGATATATGGTTATATGCTTGATGATGAAGGTATACATACTTTTGTCTTATAAACTGATCATGTGTATAAAAGTCTAACACTATCCTCTTCTGAAATTGTAGTTGATAATGGTGAAGGTGAGACGGTTGTTATTAGACCGAGTCCAAATGATGTGGAAGACATGATCACACGTCCACCAAAGGAGTAAGTTCTTTGATTATTCTCAAAGTAAATATTTTGACTCTTTTCTTTAACTCTACTTGAGAAATTTGATATGCATGAGTCTTGAGTGTGTCATTCTCGTTGGTTTTATTGCGATACTATGATCCTTTCTTTGGTAGTGGCTGTTGTGTCCTCAATATAATTCAACAAGAAAAGCACTTCTGAAAATCCCTTTTTGAAACGAGTTTCTTTTTGGATTCTTGTTATGTAAAGTGTTTTACACCTTGGATGGTAAATGAATAGTGTAGCTAATGATTGTTACAGTGAGTGTTTCATCAATCAGAATATTCTCTATCTCTAAATTGGTTCTTTGAATGTTGTATTTCTTCTAAGAGATTTTAAGATATGAGTTTGCACTCAAATGGTTGATTTTGTATTTTAGGTGAAACAATGGGCAGACATAACAAGAGAAGTGAACGAAATGATGAAGTGGCTCGATTGGAATTAGAGACTTTTGTTTGTGTTCTATTACCAAAAGACCATAGTTCTTGTTAATGTGTAATGGTGGAGACTAGAGAGGCAATCTTGTTTTTCTTGCTAGACATTTGATTTTCTGTTAATTCAAATATTTTGATGAGTTATATTATATAACTTGAGAAAAGAAAATTATATAATTTGCTAATTTTTGATTAGCATTTTTAATTATTAAATGTTAGTAAGTTGATGGTAATATTATTGTGATATAGTAAATATTTGTAAATTATGTTTAGTAATACTATTGTTAATGAGTCAACCCAATAAAAACACTAACTCATTAATTTAAATGGGTTATGGTTTAACCCAATCCATTTAGTTAATGGGTTGGATTAACGCATGATCCATAAACTGCTCAATCCATTTGGGTTTGGATTGGATTGGGTTGGTTTACCCATATTGACACACTTAGTTTAAGGTTTACCCAAGGATTTAGGGTTTATCAAGGGTTTAAGGATTAAGATTTAGTGTTTTGCTGACGACGTTAAAAGTAATTAAAATTTTTTTTGTTACTATTACTATTTTTTAATTTATTATTTTACCTTTTTATTTTAGTAGTATAATATAACTGACAATATTTTTGTTTCTTTTTAAAAAAAAAAATATTGAATATGAAATAACAAAATTTTATTGGTTGGTGAACCTAAAAGTTTACACTAGGAGGTGAATCCAAGAATAAGTTTATGTTTCCTTGATAGCGGCTGACAAGTATAACAAGTATAACAAAATTTTTGGGGCCAATGTTTCAAATAATTAGGTATCAAGGATAGTTGACGTTGTCTAAATAAACTTCAGTCACCTTTGTATAGAGAAATCATGATTTGTCTACTGTTAGATAACATTATAAGTTGTTCATGAATGTAAATCTAACCAAAATCTCTCATCAGATATAATACTTTTCATGCAAAAATCATTTGTTTGACATCTCATAAGTTTTTTTTTTTTTTTTTTTTGATTAACCTGGGGGTATCCCAGGCCCATGGAGAGGCCCAGACTAATCCCCAAGGGGAGGTGCAGCCCACGGATAGACCCTCTTTCCGGGTATTCAAATGGGCCCTAAAGCATGGGCCCATATCCGTGTTGGGTGACCAGGATAATTGTGACTTAGTTTCGCGCAGCAGGTGGATCGAACCTGAAACATGTTGGTGTCTCAGTCCCGTCTCCTTACCACTCGACCACAATCACCCGGTCATCTCATAAGTTGATATCATAGAGGTCTAGATGTTAGATCCTCAAACACTAAAAATATAATTAAACTCATATAAGTTGATGTCATTGACTCATAGATGTTAGATCCTCAAACCCTAAAATACAAGATGTCAAACAAATGTCTCGTGCCTGAAAAGTATTATATCCGATTATTGATGCACGATTTATATAAAAAAAAAATCTGTGTATTTCATAAATTATCATAGTTTATATATAAAAAAATTGATGTCATAGAGGTCATAGATGTTAGATCCTCAAACGCTAAAAATATAAAATTTCAAACAAATTGGGCCTATACGAGGATAAATAACTTGGGCCCAAGTTACAATGGGTATGTAGAAAAGAGCGGCCAGTTTATCAAAGGAGGTAACATATAAGCCACCACACCACCTTCAGAAGAAACCCTACTCTAAAACGGCGACAGCTTCCGTACTCAGTCCTCTCCCTCAGGCAGCTCTTCTCTTCGAGATCGCACAATGGTAACTAGTTCATTTTCCCCTTTCTCAGTTAGTTCCCATCGATCTCGATCAGTGTTAGTTTTGCCGTTGAATGTTTCTATGTTTCGATCTTCTCTCGGTGCTGGTTTTGATGTTTTGTCTTCTGTTTGTTATTATTGTGTAGTCTCTGGTTGCAAACGAGGAGTTCCAGCACATTCTACGTGTGCTCAATACCAATGTGGATGGGAAGCAGAAGATCATGTTTGCCCTTACCTCCATCAAGGGTATTGGCAGGCGTTTGGCCAACATCGTCTGCAAGAAAGCTGATGTCGACATGAACAAGAGGTATGCTTTGTCTAACGAACCTTCAGAAAGTTAGAATGTAAACTAGTACTTCTTCGCATCGGACAGATTAGTGTATGCGTTTTGAATCTTAATGATATGAATTATGTTTCCACTTTGATATCTTGAGTGTCTTTAAATGAAACATTTGCATTTCTTATGTTAGTTCTGACAATTTCTCCCTTTGTTTGTTTGTCAGTTTAACATATTTGTATGTTGAGCCAAAAATTTCGTAGTATATTCTAATGGTGTTGTGCACATGCTATTATGATCTTTGATTTCAGGGCTGGTGAGTTGTCTGCAGCTGAGATCGACAACCTCATGACCATTGTTGCCAACCCAAAACAGTACAAGATCCCAGACTGGTTCTTGAACAGACAGAAAGACTACAAGGACGGAAAGTACTCTCAAGTTGTCTCCAACGCCCTTGACATGAAGCTCAGGGATGATCTTGAACGTCTCAAGAAAATCAGGTAAAATCTCCCAATACTGATTCCGATCAGATTAACTTGTTAATACTGTGTGTTCTCGTATGGGGTTTAAATTGAATGAGTTTGTATGTAACGTTGGCTTTGTGTTTAGGAACCACCGTGGGCTGAGACACTACTGGGGTCTCCGTGTCCGTGGTCAACACACCAAGACAACTGGTCGCAGAGGCAAGACTGTTGGTGTCTCTAAGAAGCGTTAAGCCAGTGATGGTAGCTGCAGCTGGATTCAATCTTTGATAAAGACCGTCTTTTAACTTCTTTGAACAATTTTGCACAACTCTATTATGTGTTCGTTTTTGAGAGACCTTCGTTGCTGTTTTATTACATGAAGTAAGATAATATTTTGTTACTTGGGTCTTTATATCACTTATCTTATTACATCTTTTTCTTAGCCTATTCAGTTGCTTGTTTCTGTTCTGTTACTTGGTCTTTATATCACTTACATCTTTTTCTTAGCCTATTCAGTTGCTTGTTTCTGTTCTTCTCTATAGTAAGCAGAACGGTTCCCAGATTTGATCAAATATAAACTTGATTCCGCTGAGTATTACAAAAAAAAAATCTCAATCATCTGCATTAAAAATCGTTTGTTCGTCGTCGTCGGCCCCAGCAAGATTAGGACGAGGATCGTTAATTGTGTGCTAGAGAAAACAGAGCTCAAAAACAAAGATGTAAACTATGTGAAGGTCGTGAACATATTTGCTACTTAAATACTAGTACTAGGCTGTGTCTTCGTTGTCGTCAGAATCAGAAGCAGCTCCAAGTTTCTGTTGACGGGTCGTTGGAAGAGAATAGCTTCGTCGCTCTTTCCCACCTGGCTTAGAAGAGGCATTGCCGTACCAGATCATACCAAGTACAGCAATGATCATTCCAATGACCACGTGCAAGTTTAGACCTTCTCTACCAAAGAAGAAGAATCCCATTACGAGCACCAGGATCGTCTTCATGTGTCCCAGGACTTGGAACGATACCGCTGTGAATCTCCCGATGCAGATGAACTGACTTAGGTTGGTCCCAATCGCTATTGTGCACGATAGGGTTATAAACAGCTGCAGAATTCACAAGAAAATTGTTAGATTCCAAATGAGTTTATAACCATGTTGGCGCAGAATGAATTGGCCTTAAGAGCATAGAGACACGGTTCTTAAGTTATCTGAGAAACAGCCATTGAATTTGCATGTATAGAATCTGCTAAACAAGAAAACTATCATAATCAGACTCTACACAAGATTGACAAAATGATGCTATCATTCCTTTGAGGAGAGACAAGTTGAATCTAATGCCAATGAGACTTAAGGGATGAAACTTATTGGCGCTTACCACAGAGACCAAGTTGTAGTCGTACATGTCTACTCTTTTTTCTGTGAGCCAATAATCAAGAAACGGACCAACAACCAGCAATGTTGCGGCTTGGGCTGGAGCGGTATGTCCCAAAAGGTTGAATGAGCTAAGCGAGTACTTGCGCTGAAGGTAATGTACATACTGCATTCATATATAAACGAACGTCAAGCTTAGTTTTGAGTCAAATCAAGAAACGATATGTTAGTTTACAAAGAGCAAGAGCGAGAACGAGAAGGCTTACGTATTGTTGCAGAGAAGTACTCCAGACAGCAACAAAAGCGGCTAGGAAGCCTTTGCTATTCACACTAACGTCAGTGACAGTGCAAACACCAACACCCACAAGAACCAATCCTATGCTAAGCTTTGTGTCTCTGGAGTAACGGATCTTATCTAACACCATTTCCAACAAGCAGGATACAGGAATCATGCTGAGCTTTGCAATCTGGCAAGCAACACAGAACATGAGCAAAATGAAAGATTAGAGGTTGATGCAGAAGCATTTACTACCTGATAAAAACCGACAGAGTTCCACATAAGACTGACGTTCATTCCAACGATGGAGAAGTTTGCAAAGAGAATAAACCTCAGAAGCTCGGGAAAGGGAAGATGAGAGGGGTGAATGTAACCAAGACATCTGAGAACAATGGTCATGAGAGTTGTAAAAGAGAAATGTAAACCGGTTAAGGTTGTAGCTGCAAGGGAGTAGAGAGAGACAAATCAGAGGAATGAATAGATTAAATACATTAAAAAGGGGAGATGATAGTTACCAAAGGTATAACCATAAGTGGCCATTAAAGCTTTATTGAGAATGATGATACCAACAGAAGTGACGACATTGAACATCCAGGCAGCAGCATCTACTGCTACTTTCTTATCTGCTTTACTAACAGGTGCCATTTTAAAAAAAAAAAAAAACTTTCTTTCTTCCTCGCAAATCTCTTCTTCAATCTCCCATCCTCCAGAGAGACTCACTTTCCGCTAAGCTTTAAGATCATAGAGAAAGCGCAGAATCAGAACGAAGCAAAAGCTTATAACTTGCAGAGAGATAGTGTTCTCACCAGTATAGTTAACTTTTGGGCAACAGTATTTCGACTGCCCTGTAGTTGTATTAAGGAAGTTGAACAAATATGCTCAGCTTTTCTTTGGACCGGGCCAATTCTTAAATCTACAAATGCCAAGGTTGCTTGGACAGACGTATGTTGTCCCAAGAGAGAAGGAGGTTTGGGGATCAGATGTTTGAGAGTAGTTAATAAAGTTTATGGTCTAAAGCTGATATGGAGAATGCTAACAGGATCATCTCTTTGGGGGAAGTGGATTAGAGCAAAATTGCTAAAAGGTAGAAGTTTTTGGGAAGTTAACGTGAGGATGCAGACGGGCTCTTGGATGTGGCACAAGATGCTTAAACTGAGAAGTGTTGCAAAGCTGTTTTATAAGGTTGAAGTAGGTAATGGGAGGCATATTTCTTTCTGGTATGATAATTGGTCTAGACAAGGAGTTCTTATGGACTTATTGGGTGCTAGAGGAATTATTGATATGGGGGTGGGGAAGAATGCGACGGTAGAGGATGCTGTGCTATATGGTCGAAGAAGAAGAAGGCATAGATTAAGCATTCTAAATGATATAGAAGATGAGTTGGCTATCATTAGAAGTAATTCAAGTCTAGAAGAGGTTGATAGGAGTTTATGGAGAAGAGACTCGGGTTATAAGTTGGAGTTCTCTACTCAGGAAACTTGGCAGATATTGAGAGATAAGAAACCGTTATGTAACTGGGCGCAGGGTATCTGGTTTACACAGGCGACTCCGAAGTTTGCGTTTATGGCGTGGCTCTCTGTTCGTGATAGAATGTCGACCATGGACAGAGTCGTGAAGTGGAGTAGGGGGAGTAATGATATGTGTGTTCTCTGTTATAATGCTCCGGAATCGAGGAACCATCTGTTCTTTGAGTGTGATATATCAGCTGAGGTATGGGAGTTCATAGCTAAAGGATTGTTGCGCCAAGATTTCACTGTTGATTGGTCTGAGATAATATCCATTATTTCTGACAAGGCTAGAGAGAAGAAGAGTTTACTCTGTACCAGATATGCCTTCCAAGCTGTGTTATATGCCTTATGGAGAGAAAGAAATAAGCTGAAGCATGGAAAGAAGATGATGCCTTTACCGGTTTTAAAAAAGGTAATTGAGAAGGGGATCAGAAACAGAATCACATTGGTGCAGAAGAAAGGAGGGAGAGGAATGGAGATGCTAATGCAATTTTGGTTTCAAACAAGAATGTAATTAGCTTATGATCTTATCTTTTTTGAGGAGTAGTATGCAAATAACTTTGCAACAAAGTATGCACTAGTTGTAATAAGGCTTTTTTTGGTGAATAAATTTAACATTCATTCAAAAAAAAAAAGATAGTGCAGTTTGGTCGATCTCGATTCTGACGTGTTAATAAACAGTAGCTTGAATGATCAAAATCAGAAAGCGAAAGAGTTCGATCTCGAGAGAGAGAGAGATATCCCTAATTGGAAACGACCCATCCTTTCCCTCATCATCAAATCATCAATCAAAGGAGACGATGCGAATTTAAGAGAGAATACGGAGTGCAATTACCTCAAGTTTCAGGAGAGCAATCCGATATGAAAGAGGCGGAGGTGATCGGAGTAGAGTAGAGCACCGGAGCCGTGGACAGCAAGGGAGAATGGCCAGTGGCAGTGATGGGCTAAACAATTTTTGAATAAAGCAAAAAAAAGTAATCGGGAAGAGGTTGGTTGGGAAGCCTAAGAGGCTCGTGGAGCCAGACTAGTACCAGTCAGCTTCACCAATTTCCTTCTTTTAAATTTTAATGTTTTTTTTCAGTTTTTCCTACGAATATTAATTAAAACTAGGAGTTCTCCTGCGCCATGCGCAGATATAAAATATTTAAAAATGTTATATATAAATAAAATTTTCTATTTTTATATTTTATTTTTATTAGTTTAAAAAATAAAACCATAATGTAATTGTTTTTAGTTTGATTTATTCAAGTTTACTTTGACCTTTTAATTTTGCATTATTTAACTTTTGATAAAAATAATTGAAATTTATAAAGTTACTTTATTATATTATTCTTTATTTAATTACCATTTTTAAATACTTCTATTTGTAAATATATAAATTATTTCTAATAATATATACATTAAATAAAAATAACTTATTTACGTTGATAAAATATATTTTAAACTACACTTATTTTAATAATAAAAATATGATTCATATATTGATGTAAGATTTTAATATTCGTAATTATTATTTATACATAAAAACATATTATTTTAATAGATATAGAAAAGTTATTAGGTATCATAAAATCTTACCAAAATGAATATTTACTGAGAAAAAATATTTTTGATATAAAATTTATTAGTTATTACTATATTATGAAACTTTTCCAAAAATATAAATCCGTATATAGAAAATCATCATTGTTATATTTAAGAAATCTTACCAAAAACATAAATTTAAATATAGTAAATTTTACATGTCACAATTAGATTTATGCCATGTCATATTTTTTTTAAGCCATGTCATCATTTATTTGTGAAAGTTAATTTAGTGATGACACGTGACAAAATCACTTCTCAAATATAGTCTAGGGGATATGAATAATACTAAATCATTTTTTGACGTTCAAAAAGGTTATTCTATTACTCAACCTTGAAGTGGTCTGGTTAACTAATCCGGAATAGAACAACTAATAAAATGTAACTCCCTATGGAATGATCTACCAGTCTTAGCTAAAAAATCTAAAATCTGATTGCGCGCTCGTAGAACATGAGTGATGTTGAAAATCCAGAAAGCATTATCCTCTCCAATTCCGTCGCAAATCTTGGCCAAGCCTGAGGTTCTTTTATCATTGCAATCAGCTCCTTACAATCTGTCTCGAAGCTCTGACATATTGAATGTTGAAGCATATTCTCCATCGTCCATCGTAGTGCTTCTACTTCCGAATGCAAGGCCGATTCGCGTCGAGTGAAATTTCTTGTCTCCATAAGTTGAATGTTCCCACCACTGTCCATCCAGACCCATCCACATCCACTAAAGTGAGCAGAGAATGTCCAGGATCCATCTAACAAGCAAATATTACCCAAGCTTATGACTTGGGGTTCGTCAGTATTGTTATCTTGTATCACTGGTTGTACCACTTCGTTTGCATCAAATCAGGCTTGGCATTCACTTTCTGCATGTCGAACTAGCTCCAAAGGATCTCTATCTATCCCCAGAAAAGTTTATCGTTCGTAGCCTTCCAAATATACCATATTATCCAGGGATAAGGATCCCTGTCTCGTTCTGGCTCGATAATGCTATTTTTCCTCCAGAATAGGTAGTCCATATTTGTGTAGACACCTGGTACTGGGAATTTATATGGGCTTGTTGGAGTTGATGATAATGATCAAACTTGGAGAGCTGGCAGACATTCAAATATGGCATGGGTTACAATCTCTTCTAGTTCTCCACATTTTGGGCAGTAGTTGTCACACCTCATATTGCATCTTGTTAGGACATGTACCAATTCGTGATCCACCATATATATTACTCCTCGAATGGTCCTCCCGTCTACGCATGATCCTATCAGTATGTGATCCTCGATATTTGCTTTCTCCCTCATACTTCCTGACGCTAGAAGCATATCTCGAGCTGCGAGAGTGATTATACCCACCAGCACTTAGATCATTACCATAACGAGGTTGCAGTACATGATTCTGATGCGTCTTAGACTGATTGTGCCTCTAGTCCAAAGGGATTTGCACTCTAGTGAATACATCTTGTCGCTCTATCTGTGGTTGTAACCTATTTTTAACTTCCAAAGACGGGCAATACTCCTTCTCAGGAGTTAGCATACCACAGATTGAACAATATTTGAATTACATTTCATACTTGATTTCCAGCGTGACCTCATCCCCTTCCGGCTACTCAGCCTTACGTGAGAACTTTAAAGGCCGGTGGGTATCCACATCGATGAGCATACGACCCTCAGTGTGTTCCACTTTGTCGACATGTCCCATTCTAGAACCTACCTTTCGTAGATTTCGATCAGTCCATACGTGCAAAGGGATGCCTATCAGATGAACCCAAAATGGGATTATCCATGGGTAATCGTTATGGACAATGGGTTCGCAACAGACCAGCACAAACATGCCGAAGTTGAAGTGGAACGGTCCCTGACGAAGAACCGATTGGAGGTCTTCTTATGTGGTGAAGTTTAAAAGGAACTTCCCATTACCCAAATCATTAGCTGTAATGCGGTCAGCTAAAACCCAATGCGAAGGCATTTTTTGCAGGAGTTTCTCAATGTTTTGTTTCTTGGGATTAAGGATCTTTCCTATCAATGACAAGCTGAATTCATCAAAGATTTTCGGATCATCCTGGCTTCTAAGTTTGATCGGTTCGTCATCGTCCTCAAAAAGTATCCCTTTCCCCTTGATATCCGCCATACGGGCAGATCGATTCCTGTAAGGGGACCCCATACGAAGGTATGGACGTCTGATCCTACCTACAAAGGAACCCGGCTGATCGTTATGATAAGGATCGTATTGATCAGAGAGGGGTTGATATTTTGATAAAAATATTCAATCTGATCTTTAATAAATGAAACATATCGCCTCAAGCCCTTGACGCAGTGATGTAGGAGATCAGAGAGTAATGTAGGAGATCGGAGGCGCAGAGGAACGTTTGATAATCTACACGTAAATGAACTTGTTGATTAGGTGGAGATCAAAGTTTCAACTTTAACCTAGTAAAATCGAGAACAGGAATCAAGCAATGAAGCTATCATTGCTTGGGAGAAAATATATCTGGAAAGCCTTCCTGAGATCAGAGAAAACGGTTTGATCACAAGGAGTGTGGGATAGTCTCCCTTGCGATGAAGAAACTGGAGCAGAGGCCGTCGAGATGCAAGATCTACGTCAACAGAAGCTGGATCTTGGAGTCGCCATCAACATCCCCTCGAGAGCGGCGAGGTTTTTCACATTAAAATTTTTTTTTAAGGATGTTAGTTAAAAAAAGACATATGATACGGGGGGATTGGTTGTTGGACTAAATGTAGCTAGTGACTTTAGATATAGTTTCTATTTTCATCCATGTAAATTATCAATTATGCTTTATGTAGTTTTTAAATCTAAAGCTAAAAAATAAAAGCTCTCATTGTAAGAGCTTTGTTTTATAAAGAAAAAAATATTGTAGAAATAATTTTTCTTTTCATTTAGTTTCTACATTACATATAGCTACATGAAAAATTTATATAGTTCATAGCTACAACCAATCACTCCATAGATATTCTTATATTATTTTTATTATTGGTGGACATAGATCAAATATCCAGATTATCGAAGTATTCATAATCTGATCCATTTTGTCTGAATAATTAATCATCCAATCTGATTCGATCCCTAGCCATCCAGATATTAGGTGTTCTGAATATCCAATTTTTTTTTAGTTTTTAACCAGATTTGCGATTCAGTATGTACATATAAAATTTACAAAAATAAAAATCTGCAAATAATACTTTATTACAAAAAAATAATTTGCTTTTAAAAATTCTAATAACCAATATAATAAATTTAATAAATAAAAATATTTTTTAAAAAATTATATAAAACAGAATATATATATTTCTTTAAATATAAGCATATATGCATGTAACGAAACATATAGTAGGATATTTGTTCCTAAAAATATTAATATTTTTTATTTGATTTTTTTAATGGATATTGCATATATGTATTTGTTTTCCATCATAGAATTACAGACATCCAAATTTTTTGATTCGATTCAAAACTAATAATGAATTGAATCAAAGTTTATGGATATTTTGCCAGCCCTAACTATTACACCCTATTTTCATGTTTGGATAATTTCCATTTTCTTGCATAGGTTAATTTTTTTATTATAGATGTTCAAATGGATTGTACAAAAGAAAAACACCAACTGTTTTCATTCAAATTGAGTTTTCATCTTTTGGTTGATGTTCATAGTGAAAATATACTCTGACCTACAGACATTGGAAAGCATAAGGTGTTAGCCTTCTCCATGCAATGCAAGACCACACAGTGGCATGGTGGAAATTGGCTTGTCATAGAGGAAGATTGTAAGACTAAGCTATTATATCTGGATGTGTCTTAAATCTCATTGCACCGATAAAAATCCAACATTTGTTGGATTGAAATCGAGATAAGTATTCCTAAACAGATAAGAAAATCGAGTTTTGAGGTTGTTATAAATATGAGTCCAAGGGATTGTAAAGTTATTCACTCACATAAAAATATATAAACTCTAAACGGGTATTTGCCTTAATCGATTTTGCTATCTTCAAGTTTTCTTTTAACACTGGATAACACATTACATCATTATATAATCTCCAACTCTATTAGATATTATGATCAACTACCTTCAACATATGCAATATTGATGTACAGTTCCACAAATAAGGATTTCACGATGAATCTCTCCCCGAAATATTTGGATCAATGGATGATTCTGCATGTACGACATCCCCGATGGACAGATTCTTTCCGCAGCAAACGACAACAACGAACGGCTCTACCTACAGTACTCTGAAACTTTTGATAAGCTTCGCATCCTATAATCTGCAAGAAATTGCATTGTTTCGAACCTCATACATGGATATAAAAAGCCTTTAAACTTTACGCTAGGCTTGGGCATTTCGAGTATCGGTTCGGTTCGGATAGTAAATGTAGAAAACCGGAAAATGCCTGGAAAAAATTTGGTTTTCATTTGGATTCGGTTTGGGTTCGGATAGTTCGGGTAGTTCGGATAATTTGGATAAATTATCGGTTATTTAGGGTAAAATATCAAATAATTATGATGATTTAGATAATTTTTTTGGATATTTCGAATTACTTTGTATATTTCGGATACAACTATCGAGATAGTTTCATATACTTTTGAGTAGTTCGGATACTTTATAATAATTTAGTTATCCTCAACTATTTTCAGATACTTTTAATAGAATTTTAAATTAAAAATATATATTTAGTTATGTTATATGTATATAAAATTTATATTTTTATATATTCGGGTATCCGTTTGGTTCTCGGTTCGGTTCGGTTATTTTAGATATAAAAATATATGAACCGTTCGGATATTGGTCTCATTCTGGTTTCTGGTATTTCGGTTCGATTTTTGTTCGGTTATTCGTTCCGGTTATTTTGCCCGGGCCTAACTACGGTGCCTCCACAAACTGTATTCATGTTTAGTTCGCATTTGTTCGTACCAAATACAAAAAAAAAAATCAGCGCAAATTGGCCTAGTGGTCTTGAGGGAGCAAAAAGCCCCAACACTGACCTGGTTCAATACGCGCTGGCCACAAAATGACTTAGGTCCCTTGAGGGTACAGACGCAGGCTGGTTTCGGGCTCAGGAAGATTAGTCGGTTGGCCACGGCTGCCGGATCACCTCGTGATTAATCAAAAAAAAAAATACAAAAAAAAGAACGTAGAGCTAGAGAACACTGTAGAAGACACTCTCAAACATGGCAAGCATTACATGATTGGAAACTACTAGCTTTTGTCGAGGAGAATCTAACCGGGTCACCCAACTGGTTTGCAATTTTGGCAAACAACGAAAGTCTTATGTTTTCAAAATAATCCCTCCTCCATGATCAAAATTTAATGAATATTATTATTTGGCCTACTCCAAATGTTTAGATAGGAGAAAAAGAGTTGCAAGTTCCGACATCTCAACATCTCCAAAGTGATTTTTGAATTGATTCGGAAAAATCATCATCATAATAGAGAGCAGATTTAGTTATCAATCATCGAAAATTGCAGACTATACGATGTCTGGTCGGTTTCTAACATGATTGTAGTATATCAAAACGGGTCCCACTTACGCGCCGCTTCTTTACTTATGAGTCTGACTCATCGCCAAAGCAAAAATCATCAAAAAAGAAAATCGTCTCTCTCTCTCTCTCTACGCTTACGCTTGCATACTCTCCGGGCATCTCAGATCCGTCAAGTGAAACGTGAGTCTCCTCCCTTTTTCGCCCTTTGATACATATTTTCACACTTTTGTTTGCTCGTCTTTTTGTTTTTTCACTGTTTCCTTCCAAATCCGAATCATTTCTTTTTTTTTTGTCGTTTTACTTCATTCCATACCAGATTAGGAAGAAGAAGAAACACTGGTCTTTGGATGTGTAAATGAGCATTATTCACAGATGTTATTTGCAGCAGAAGGTGGAGGCTTCTTCTCTTCATCAGCTTCTGGGTACAGCAACGGTTTAGCCCTTCTTCTACTAGGCCACAAGGATGAACCCAAACCTGTAATAGTATCCCCGTGGAGACATTATCATTTGGTAGTCGAAGAAACCGATGCCAAGTTTCAATTAGATTCTTCTAAGAAATGGCTCTCACGTGCCTGCACTTCCCTTACATGCTTTGGTCGCAAATCTGATAGACCCGACAATCCTTCCCAACCACAAGATTTCCCTTCTGACAAGAGGGATGGTGCCCAACAGAGTGTGGACTATGAATGTTGTAGTAATAGGTTTGCACTTAAGAGCAGCCTCAAGAAAAGATCATTTAGCGATGCTCTTCTTGCTGATGATGATGTGAGTAGAGATAATGGTGTGTTGAATCATGCTGACAGAAGGAAAGTCCAGTGGCCTGACACTTGTGGTATTGAGATTGCTGAGGTCAGAGAGTTTGAGCCTAGGTATGTGTGGATTCCTTTTTCTTCTGAAATTACTCTCCAATCTTTGTATGTGTGGCTCATTATAGGTGTCAGTTTTGGCGTATGTTTAGATTAGGGAATAAATAACCTGTATTCTATAAATGCATATATCGTTTCCTGAGATTTGATAAGTAGTAACACTCTAGATCATGAATAAGCAAGCAGTTCAATGGAATAAAATATATATATTGAACTCGTTCATTCTTTGAATACATGCTACTCTTAATGTAGACTGGTGATGTTTATACACAACAGTTTTCTTTCTTCTTAAGAAGCTGTGTTGTACTTGTTATTATCATTCACGTTTTGTCTTTATTTTCTTTTCCACTTGTCATACCAAGTACCAACGTTTTGCTCCTCTTAAGGTTCTATTTTGCTCTGAATGAATATGCAGTGAAGTGGATGGATTGGATGATGAGTTGCATCATGGAAATAGAAAAAGCTGTATGTGCACAATCATGTGACCAGATCTTCGATCAAGAAGAAGCTAAAGGCATGTTTTCAGACACAAAAGGGCTTTCATTGGCACAGCTCATATTGTTGAATGTTGAGATAGATGCGCTCTGTTTCTGGCCAACTTCTTGTGCACCTTTGACATATATATATATATATGGCTAAAGAGATGCGTATAGTTTTGGATAAGAGGAACTTTTAGATGTGTACCTACCACTTGATGATTTGTCCAATTTGTGCTGTGTTATAGAGGTTATTCAATGTAACATCATCTGTCTATGGAACCCTCTGTCCTGTAATGATAAAAAAAAATCCACACAACAACTTTTGGAGTTGAAAATTCAACAAAAAAAAAGGATTTCAAGTGTTAATTCTTCAGTTTCCATGTTTTAGTTGCCAATGTATTCCAGTCATAATCATTTTGTTCAAGTGATAGTGTATAGTTACGTTCATGCGCATGGGATTATTTCCAAAGGTACCGGTAACCAAAATCCGTTTATAATAAAGCTGAGACTTGGCCATGTCTCATCCATACAGAGATTACCATAGACTATACACAACAGTTGCTTCAACTAAAGAAACCCATTAACGAAATAAAGATGTCAGTGGCTTCGCCGATTCAATGTATCAGGATTCTTAATCCTTCTTCTTCTACAACTTCGTCGTCTTTCTGATTCTCTACGAGTAAGCCATGTGTCTTTATGATTAGATGTTCTCAGGCCGAAGGCCCTCTGCTCCTCCTACTCTCCGGGAGCCTTCACTTCCGCAAAAACCTGTTCCTCCTCCTCTTCTTCTTCTCCACCGCTGTGGCTGTTGATGGTAAGAGTGTAGTTACGGTGGAGTTTCAGAGACAGAAGGCTAAAAGGCTTCAAGAATACTTTAAGCAGAAGAAGCTTGAAGCTGCTGCTCAAGGTCCCTTCTTTGGTTTCCAACCCAAAAACGAGATCTCCAATGGAAGGCACTTCCTCCTTTTACTTCATCTTATGATCTCATTTCTTGAATTTTGATTGCTTGGTTTGTCCCTATTTGCTCTGTGGATTTGCTAGTAACTCAAATAGATCAGATATTTAGATATATAGAGAGAAGAGTTTGATCATACTGGCTCTTTCTAGTGTTGATGTTTCTTTATTTGCAGCATAATATTGAAATTCAGACATATAACAGAGAGCTTAAAAGTTTGTTGTGTTGTGTCATGGTGGTCCTATTTTGTTCTGTGAATTTGCTAGATTAGATATAGAGCGAGATGAGTATGACCCATACAAGTTCTGAATGTATTCATTTCGTTACTAATGACCACACACAGAAACTAATGCCCACACACAGAAACTGTGGTTGATTCAAGAATTAGTTGGCACTTCCTAGACATGAGATGTCTCTCTGTGTGTTTTGTTTGCAGGTGGGCTATGTTTGGTTTCGCAGTCGGGTTGCTTACAGATTACAAAGTATGCGACAGGCTCAGACCTTGTCGACAATGTTAAAATCCTTCTTTCCAATTTTGGCATTTTAGACTTGGAATAATAAAAGAGTGTTCTACTTATCCATAGACCCCTTTCTCGTCTCTCAGTCTTCATCTTGTTGTTCATTCTTCTTCCTCTATATGTATCTACAAACACAGGGCCATTTGTGTATTCAACCACTTTTTATCTTCAATTAGTATAATACTATCATCTATGTATCAGTTCTAAACATGCATACAAAATAAATTTTTTGAGGATCAAAATGAAAAAGAAGTCTCAGATCTTCTCAAGGAATCTGTGCAATCTTGAGAAGGATCTTGTGGAGAGACTGAGGCTTTGAGAAGAAAGGAGAATGATCACTTCCTTTCAGGGCTGTTCTCTTCTCCCTTTCCCGTATCTTTCTGCGGTCAGTGTTACCTTCTCCATCATTGGTCCAAGGGTTACAACTAATTCAGTATTACTTAGTAGTACGCAGTATAACCAGTAGAACTCAGTTGAACTCGGTATAACTAATTCAGTAGTACTCAGCATTACGCAGTATAACCAATATAACTTAGTAAAACTCGGTATAACTTGATATAACTACACTCAGTAGTACTCAGTAACACTTTGTATAACCAGTATAAAACTCAGTACAACTAAGTATAACTAACTCATGAAGTATAATTCAGTACAACTAATTAAAACTATAACTAAGTATATATACATTGGAAGTTTGAAAATTTTGAAAATTTGAAAATTTTGAAAATTTGAAAATTTGAAAATTTTTAATTTCGAAAGTTTCAAAATTTTAGGATTTTTTATTTGAAAATAATAATTTTGAAAACACAAAAGGGTAAATCGGACATTCAAGTTTTATTAAAGAGGAAGGGACCGAGGCGATTAAGGAAGGGCATATGAGATTGTCTCTTGAGATGTGGGGGGCAGGGAAGATGATGGTCCTCCAGTATACCACAATCGCCTAGCATCAGCAGAAAAAGGTAGAAACGAGTTGTGAGAATGTTGTTTTCCTCTTTTCTTTTCATTATGACAAGTGATTTCATTAAAATCTTCTATCATAAACCAAGTTCTAGTTGTCGAGAATCGGGTAAGACGTTTCCAAACTTGTTCTCTACGTACTAGTACATGGTTTCCATAAACAAACATCATAAAGACTTTTATTTAATGAATGACTACTTTAATGTCAATCATTCTATTATTCGAAAAAAATTATTAACTAGAAATTCATCCATAGGAAAAAGAGCCAAACCTCCACTGAAATCAAGTGGTTCAAATGTAAACAAATGATTAAATTCTAAGTAGGCCCGAATGTTTCGCAAATTAAACAGCAGATTTATGTTCTTTGTCTCAGAAATAAGCACAAGGACTTGCTTCTGATTCGTAATAAAATCTTTTTTTATGGTACTAGAATATCTATATCGGTTCTTAGAATTTATATGAGTTAGTTAATATTGCTTACAGAAAAGGTTTGACGAGTGAACAATCCTCATCCTATAAGCTGAATATTTTATTTTACAAAAACTGTTTACCCAGAAACAGTAGTAACGTTATGAGAACCAAAGCATAATATTCAAATTTACAGCTCGTGATTTTAATAGAACGAGAGACACGTGCACTGTCTACCATCTCAAAGCCAAGAGGGCCCTGCTAAACTCAAGAACCTGAACATATTCGAAAAGGATATATAGATACAAACACATTCAAGTTTTATGCTGCGCATCGATCATATTGATGATTAATACTTAGTTTTCTTCTATTGTAAAGATATTGATTGCAGGAAACCAAAAATTATTGGAGAAAGCAGTAGGTCGAGCAGAGTTTAGAAAAAGGGAACAAAACTGCAAATCATTTGAAGCCAAAAAAAAGTTTAACAGAACAAAGATGAAAGACATACCAAAGACACTTGACAGAAAACAAAAGACCAGATACAATCACAATCACTGAAACCCTATGAGAGCTTATAGGTGACTCTTTTCCTCCACCTATAAGCAGACTCCTCCGTAGCAGTATCAGAATCATAGTCTGAGTCAGAACCAGAACCAGAACCAATTTCCAAATTTAAAGGAAAAACATAACTTTCTGGCCTTTGAGGCTTTCCTCCACGTAAATCGTGTGTCGAAGCAACCAGTGAGTCCACAGAAAAGTCATCAGGCAGCTGTACTAGGAGAACAGGGTTGTTTCTGGATTCCAAACAGTGAAGAACCCTGTCAACCTCAGGGTGTGTGCTTTGTTTTGCGATGACAATTAAATTTACTGGATCATCACACATCGATGCTGCTAGAAAAAGGATTTCCCTAACCATTGTGAGAGGAGCTGAAGCATCACGCTCTGCATATCAACAAAGATCTCGATTAAAGACATATAATAAGTAGAAACGAGAACAGTGTCACGAGGAATTAAGTGACTGAATCGGGCGTTGCACAACTCACGTTTGTTTTTGTCACAAAACTTCCGGATTGGCTGAACCTTATCGAAACCCATTCGAAGAAGAGCTTCTTTGATTGCTTCATGGATATCATCAATGTTGAAATCAATAGGGACTGGGTAGTCATCCGTGAGCCAGAAGACGTGTGTCCAATTACCTTGACAAAACGGACAAGGCATAAACAAATCACAAAATAGGTTCCACTTTTACTATGACGACAGACGATTAAATCCGGTTAGTTAACTATGGCAGAAGGATCAGATGGCATCTAAATCTAAACAAACAATATCGGGTAGGAGATGGAGAGATCTTACCGGAGAAATATTCGCTCTTGCCTTCGGGCATGGTTACAAATTGGAGACTTTGTCGCTAAATTAGGGTTAGATCTGGCGTGTCTATGGATCATATTTGGATATTAAGATGAACCAGACTGCATATAAATGTTTCAGAAAATTGTTTTTCTCTTCGAAGAGTAAACCTGAAGAAAGTAACTAAACTTTTTAATCTTTTCATTGGTGGCTGTATTGAAAGAGAGTGTATAATTCCTATCTAATCAAACATCTCATTCCCATCATCTCCAACATTTTAGTTTTGATTTCCTTCTGAATGATGAAGGAGGAAAGCGTTCAGAGTGAAGCTTTTGAAATTGGAATCCGGAAAAGAGAAGCTTATAATATAGTGCTTGCTAATCCTCTGAAAGATGACATTAAACAAAACAATAGTAAAAAAATTACAACTGAACCCAAAAACTGTGAGAAAGTGTAAGCACATAATTTTCTTTAAAAAAAAGTGTAAGCAAAGAAGAACTCACTTAGAACTTGTGCTTCTCTCTTATTATCCGCAAGCGGGTATATCTTTTTGAGCAGATAATGGAAAAGTGAACATAAGGGTATATACAGATGGGACCATGAGACTCACGCAGGCCATTCATGGACCCATGCACGCACAAGAAACATGATATTGTGCTCGAGACCATATATAAAACAAAGCCGTAAGATTCAAATACCCAATCGGATGGAGAATCAGACTTGGTGCAGGGTTACTACTATATTAATGTAATGTGATGTTTAAAATTAAACAAAATTATCATGAAAATGATTGTTGCCTGCTATATATTCGACACTGAGGATTGATCTAGTACATTAGGTACAAAGTTACATAAAAAAAAATTAAAGACTTAAGGTGAAGATGAAACATTACTATTTCAGATGCTTTAAAATCGTGGAAAGATGTAATTATGTTAACGCAAAAAATGATAATAGTATAAGTAAAGATGAAACTTTTTTTTTCTTCTTGTTGCTGCCTTCTCTAACGCTCCTTTTTTTTTGTGGATGGAGACTTAGATTCATCATTAACAGAACCATGGTTCAAAGTCCCTGAGTTACTTATCGTCTCCTCCACTTCTCTCTTTACCAGACTAAATCTTCAAGAACACTCTGGAAACACCTAGCATCATCCTTACATCAGTTTCCCTTTATTTTTCTTTTGTGGTTGATTCTTTGTGAGTCATCGATTCTCTAATTTGCCTCTCAGTGCTCTTATATCGTCATGAGATACTATTTGAGAAAGAAGTGAACGTGGCCATTAGTTTCCATATTAGTTTTTATGTAGTGGGATCATGGTTCCTTAAGTTGAGGATGTGTTGCTTCTTACCCACGTTTCATGTTTCACGTAGTTAGTTTATTTCTTTAGTTTTGTATTTAAGTATCAGTTGGGAAGAGAATGAAAGAAGAAGAGAAAATTATAGTAACCCTTGTTTTGTTTTATTAGTTTGTTTTCACAAACTCTCTTAGCTTTTAAGAGGGGCCTTAATTGGCATCAAAGCAACTTGGGTTCTTAGATATCAAAGGGGTGATTAGGTTCACTCCTAACATATCATCTGTGTCACAACACCTATGTCGTTTTTGGTGTTTCTTGATCTTGAAGTTGGGGCGATCTCTGACATATATTTCCCCTCTTGATGATGAACCATAGTTGTAAGCTCTTACATGTTCAGAGCAGACAACTTATCCACCACTTGCATTGGTAACTTCTCGTTTTGAACAGCATGTGCGCAAGCTTCCACCCATAACTTTCTTCAGTCCATTAACTTAGCTCCAATGGCGTTCTGATGCTCTGAACCCAAATATAACCGCTCCCGCAAGAAGACACATAATCATTCCTAGACACTCTAGAACCAAACTCCAAATCAGAAAACACAATCTTGTGACTCTTTGGTTTTCTGAGGAAGTCCGCCCCTAGGTCTTCTGGTGTAGTGCTCATGTCTTGTACATATCAATATTACTTTTCACTATATTTCGTTAATTTGTAGAAGTGAAATAGAGTTTGCGTTGGTACTTGTTTTTAGGTGGCCGGAGCTTAGGTTGTAATATTTTTGGGAAAAGAGTTTCCTTTCATATATAGTCTGTAGTATTGAAGGGGCACTAACTTGAACCTCGTTGTTGGAATCTTAATAAAGTGGTGGAAAACGTTGGTTTCTTATCTAATATAATTCATAAATGATAAAAAAAGAGTTTCCTTCCAGAGAACATAATACTGTTTAAAACCAAACACTCAAAAATACGGAAGCAGATTGCTGCATGAATATACTTTTATTATTTCAAGAAAATTTTAAAAGAAGAGACAATAGAGTAGTTGTAGGACCACTTTCTATCTGGATGGAGTACAATATTGCAGATTTAGCCACGACGTTACTTCTTTGTAGAGGAGCCACCTTCCTTAACTGAGGCATCATTTGAAGATAGTTCGGTGATGCCTCTGATGTTAGCAGGAACAACATTGTCAACACCGTGCTAGTGTCAGGAAGAACTATGTGAACACCAGCTGGAGAAATCTGTGAAACCGGACCAGCTCCTCGCACATCATCGCCTGGGTTGTTGTGTCCTTCCTGTAAAGAGCACAACAGTTAGATAACTTATCCGTGTATGGCAGACCCAACCTATAAAGTGAGATTGTTGTACAAACCTGGTTCTCAAAATTAGGGAGAGGTAGGGGCTGGTTGCTATCAAATATGTGTGAGATCGTGAAAGACTGATCTTTGCTAAGAAATTAAAATTTGTAAGATTGAGCTGGAATGTGAAGGTCCTCCCCACAATATCAGCAAGGCATTGTGGAAGCGCCATGTTCTGTAGGTCTTCCTGTCAGCGGCCTGTGCAACATAAAGGTGTAATTTAGAGTTTGTGTCACGAACTTTATATAATTCTTGAATAATATAAAGACCAAGCAGACGTATCTATACCTCCAACCAGTTTAGGATTAAAATTAGTTGCTACAACAATCAGTGGCTGGCCACACCAGCCGCAAACAACTTACATGAAGTTGTACATCTATCCCGTCAAAAACACTCACACATATGTTAGTGGTCATGCATTGTCAAGGATTTAGAAACGAACTGATTAAAAAAAAAACTATACAACCCCTTATTGTAGAAAGTTTGAAAAAAGAAATGGAAATAAAATGGTATGACCTGTAAATGTGTATGGTTGCCATGATTCATGAGACGTTTTTTTTTTTTTTTTTTTTTTTTTGCGTTTCTTCATTGTGTGTCGTCTTTAAACCCATATTTTCACCAACTATATATGCGAAGTTTTACCTGCTCGATGAATCAGAGTTTACTATGAACAAAAGAGTAATATGTGGTACATTTTCAGAAGTATACAGAATCAAAAGATAAAGTTTCATAAGTACATCAAAAATAGCAACCAGCAGAAACTCCTAGAGAATAAAAAAGAAAGAAAAACTCGGGAAAACTTTCAGTTTCGCTGAGAAACCACAACAGCCTGGAACATCGAAATCTCTAGCAAAATCAATAATATAAAAAATGAGAGAGAAGTAGCATGGTAACATCATAGACAGAGGCAATAGATAATGGGCAACAGATCATTTGAACCAAACAGCACAAAACAGAGTTTCGATCACAAAATACAACATCAAAAAATATAGGAATCAAGAATTAAGAAAAAAGAATGTCTCAGTTACTTTCCATCAAGCAGGACCAGATCCATACGAATCAAATCTCCACCTTTCTTGACATTGCGAGCTTCCCAGAAAGGCCAGAACCGAAGGGGCCTGCCCTGATCTCAAAGAAATGGAGTTGTTGCTTAGCCGTTACAGGATTTTGTGACAGAGATTTAGAGTTTTGCGAGTAAAGGCAGACCAAATGGATAGACGCCATGCGAGAGCTTGAAGAAAAAGTAGAAGCATTGAAGTTAAAGTAGTGGGCATTGATTGAGGTTTCAATGCTGTAACGATTGCCATTTCTCAGTTTGCTCGCATCGGGAACGTAATCGAGACGGCCCAGAGTTCATGAGATATTAATGGAAAGAAACATCTTAGTTAGGCTTCATTTTTGGTTCAAATAAGAGATTGGGCCAACTTACCTCAACAGAGACATAAACAGCCCAAATCAAAGTCAAATAAACTAACGTACATGAATTATGATGGACACATGTCCTTGTTTGCCCTCTCGTTCTTGATGATGTGGCACTCTAAGGAGAGAGAATAGTCTACTTTATTATTATAGATAGATAATATCCTAAACATTTTCATTCAACCTATTTTTTCGATGCATTTATTTACTAGTAATTCCAATTTTATCTTTATTTTAGCTCATTAATTAACATAACCAAATAAAACAATTTATTAATTAGAAATAAAACATAAAATTTAATTGTTTATTCTAACTTGTGTGAAAAAACTAGAACAACAAATCTAATCTATTAAAACATGAGTACAAAAATAAAGGGGAATTAGGGGTTATGGACATGAAAAAAGGTAATTTACACTGTGGCGCTTTTACCTAACAGATGTATACACGCAGTTAATAATACATAATAATACTATACTATCCTTCTCCTTTAACCGGTTAACCTGCTGCAAAATAAATAAAAAAAATATTACTTTTACTCTTCCAAAGTAAATCGTGTCTCTCCTTCTTCCACACAACTTCTCCTTCTCTCTTTTGTCGACGGTTGTTTCTGGAAATCGGAAAGTCCCGGCCGCTTATCTGCTCCTAAGTCTCGCATCTACCTCTGATTGCAATCAGTTTTTAGTCCTGTCGTCTTCCTTTCTACTCGGCTTCGGCTTTAACGGCAACGGTGGTTCTGTTTTCTGCGCGTTTTCGGCGGAGGGGAGTACCACAGCGGACATCTCCAACTTCACAGAGCAGCGGTTTCTTCGAATCTGTGACAACACAGTAAGTTATTTCCCTCTCTGCTTCCTGTATGTTTCTCATATTTTATTTTCGATCATCGCAAAATTAGGGTTTTTAATTGTTAAGTCTCTATCATCGTTCCTGTTGAAACCCATTGTTCCGGTAACGAAATTCCGTCTTCACAGATCGGACTTTGTCAAATTGATTTAGGGTTCGAGTTTTCCCGGGTTGTGTGAGGGTTTCTCAAATTTGAATTGTTTCACATATTAGGCGAACTATGTGGAGTAGTAATTTATTCCAAGATGTGTAGAATATTATTGCTAAGAGTTGGCCTACAATTACACATAGTATGAAATTTCAGGTTTGGATTCTATCTAGAATGAAATAGTATTCCTATACCATTCAACCATTTCATGCATGATAGTATCATTTTCCGTTCATGTTTGCTTTGTTTCACTTCGTGTTTGGGTGTGGTTCAGTGTGGCGTTGTTAAATTATGTTATGCTTGATTTGGGTTTATATCTCTGTGGTCCATAGTGCATGGTCTAGGAATATGGATTATTTTGTGGACTTGAGTATGCAACACATATATATGTTATGTTATCTGTATATTTCATTGGTAAGTGCTTTCGTGAGTGAAATAGTTAACGGTTCATACTATTCCATTTCATATTGAAAATTACTTTCACATGCTATGCTTTTCCATTCCGTTGCCTGTTCTTCTTCTGTATAATGTGGGAACCGAAATTCACACTGTCGATTTCCGTTTAAATAAGGAAACTAGGAAAACCCTAATTTCCCAAAGGACCCGGATATCTGTTAATTACCACACGTCAAGCAATCAGAACACGAGAATAACAACGATAAAAATAAGAAATCGAAAAGAGAGCAAAGTAGATCTTATTCCGAATCTGCGTATGAGCGTTACAACAAGGTATAAGCTTGGGCTCGAGAGCTGTCGGCGAGATTCCTAGTTCTAGCAACCCTAAGACGGCTAAACCTAATTGAGTCGCAGCTCGAAATAACAAAAACGGAAAATTGCCTAAATTGCTCTAAGTGCTAAGTTTGCTCTGAAAAAGTTCTCTCCCCCTTGCTCCTGGCCTAGGACTCCTTATATACTAGCTCCAAGGTCGGTTTACGCTTTTACTCTTCTGCCCTTAAGCCGTCATAGCATAAAAATGGAGATATTCTATTTTTCCCGATCTTCACAATTATCTTCGAAACTTCCGTATTTATCCGCGGAAACTTGACATTTATCCTTCCTCGTGGGCCAAGCATGAACCACGCTGTGGTTTACGGGATTTTGGTTAGGAAAAATCGTAGGATGGGCCTCGAGTCGTGTTTTAGGTCCCTTTGGGCCGTCTTCCGACTCGACACATTTACTACGAGTTTTCCGCGGTTTCTAATCCGTGAAGTTTGATCGATGAATTAGAATAGCGGGAAACATGGACTGAGCTCGCTACGGTCTTCGGGAGATAGCATTCGAAGGTTTGACGAGAATGCAAGGACTGGTATCGTATCGATGTTCGGAAAAGTTCAATCGCTACACAACGACCGAACTTTGGCTCGAGCCCGGTCGCTATGTAGCGACGGAGCGAGACAAGTGCTCGGTCGCTACGTAGCGACCGAGCTTTGGCTTGAGCTCGGTCGCTACGTAGCGACCGAGCTTGGCTGAGCTCGGTCGCTACGTAGCGACCGAGCGGGACGATCGCTCGGTCGCTACGTAGCGACCGAGCTTTGGCTCGAGCTCGGTCGCTACGTAGCGACCGAGCGGGACGATCGCTCGGTCGCTACGTAGCGACGGAGCTTGGCTGAGCTCGGTCGCTACGTAGCGACTGAGCAGGACGATCGCTCGGTCGCTGCGTAGCGACCGAGCTTGGCTCGGGTTTGGTTGCTACGTAGCGACCGGACGGCGTGTATACGTAGCGACCGAGCTTGGTTTGTTCGGTTTGAATCCCAAAGGATACTTCTTCGTAAAAACCTCGTATAGGTTATTTTTACGAAAATTACTGATATCTTGCATATTTACATTGTTTTATCCATTTATTCATGTGCATTTTCATCATATAGTTTAGGATTTAGCCATGTCTAGGTTGCATTTTGCATACATATGTCTCTATCAGGTAGTTGAGCACCACATGGAGTTTCTGGAGACATTTGAGTGCATTTGGAGCTCAAAAGGAGGTGATTAGAGTGAGCTTTGGACGAGCACTGCTGGAGCGACCTCTCGGAGCGACGGCATGAGGTCGCTGTGCACCACATCCCGGAGCGACTCATCCAGAGCGACACAGCAAGGTCGCTCGCGTTTTCATCACTGGGAGACGCGAGAACAAGCTCGGAGCGACCTTCCAGAGCGACGTGCTGAAGTCGCTCCCGAAGCTTGGAGCGACGTCCCAGAGCGACAGGAAGAAGTCGCTCGCGAATTCACCACCCGGAGACGCGAGAACAAGCCCGGAGCGACCTCTCGCAGCGACACAGCGAGGTCGCTCCCGAAGCTTGGAGCGACTTGTCGGAGCGACAGTCTGAGGTCGCTCCGTGTTTTGTTTCTGCTCGAACTTGTGTTTTCTCAAGGGCATTTTGGTCATTTCATTATGCACGTTTTTATTTTCTAAACCTATGTTTTATTACTCTGTAAGCCACCAGGGGGAGGATCATCTTTTGTTCTTAGAAAAACCACCAAAAACCTTTGGAAAGTGATCTCTTTGAATCAATTGATCAGTTTTATTATTGAAATTCTGTGTTCTTATTTATATTTTGTGTTTCTCTGCATGATTAATCTGAAATCCACCATGGGTTTAAGAGGAATCATGGAGATTAGTGAGTAATCACCTTTTGAATTCATGGGTTAGGGAGATTAAGGGTGATTAGGTTAGAACTAGGATGTTTTAGTGTAGATCATTCATATTGCCTTGCTAGTAGAGTGAACATAAAGCATCTTCTGAGTTGGCCACTCAGTTGTTGATCCTTAGGCATTTCTCACCCGAAAGGTGTTCGATGAAATGCCCGAGATAACTCTCCTAGACTTTTAGCATACCTTGCCAAAGACATTTGTTGTTAAAGATGCTAAGATAGCTAATAGACTTGTTAGTAATGATTGCTTTCATATATTCAACCAAAGACATTTGATGCTTGAATTGTGTTAAGTAAATGAACATTCATCTAGACATAGAGTTTGTTTAGGATTGTGTCTAAGCTTAAGGTTAATAGATTGATTGATCGTTTGCCATCTTTAGTTCGAGGCTTGATCACCCGATGTCTAATCCCTATATCCATGAGTTCTCTTTTCCAATAGTTAAGAAAGTATCGTTTAGTTATTCCTATTAATTAGTCATAGTTAAAAACCCATCTAAATCATTGGTTGCACTTAGATTAAGTGATTACTTGCATTCTCGGTGCTTTAATATCTCTCAGAACTGGTTCGACAATCATTTATACTACAGCATTTGTCTTAGGAGCCTTGAAAACTCCTAACATCAAATTGGCGCCGTTGCCAAATTCTGAGTCGATTTGAACATTGAGATTTAGTCAATTGCTTGAGACTAAGTCATTTTTATTTTCTTTTGTTACTAACTCTTCTTCACCTCCCTTTAATCTACAGGTGTATGAACTTGAGGAGCAAGGGTCCATCAAACCTAGTTCCAAGAGCAGCAGACATCAGAGCTTTAGAGAGAGAGTGTGCTAGAAAGAGAAGAGAAGAAGACCATCAGGCTCAATTGCAGAGACTGAACACTGACATGGGAGACGTTCATCAAGAAGATGCAGGCGTCAATGGCGCTAACAACAATGGTCCACCTAACCAACAGCGAGCAGCTCGCCCCATTGGCACTTACGACCGTCCCAACATTCATGGTCATAGATTGGGAATCCGAGCACCCGCCGTGGCAGCCAACAACTTTGAGATCAAGTCAGGACTCCTCAACGTGATCGAGAACAACAAGTATCATGGCTTGGCTCTCGAGGATCCATTTGATCACTTGGACAGGTTCGACAGCTACTGTGGGTTGTCAAAAACCAATGGTGTGTCCGAAGATGCTTTAAAGCTCAAGCTATTCCCTTTCTCTTTGGGGGATAAGGCACGTCAGTGGGAGAAGTCTCTACCCAGCGACTCCATTACCACTTGGGATGACTGCAAGAAAGCATTCTTGGAGAAGTTCTTCTCTACTTCAAGAACTGCTAAGCTGAGAAACGAGATCTCCAGCTTTCAACAGAAGGGCTTGGAAGGTTTCAGTGAAGCCTGGGAGAGATTCAAGGGCTATCAAGCTCAATGCCCACACCATGGTTTCTCTAAGGAGAGTTTGCTGAGCACATTCTACCGTGGTGCTCTACCTAAGTACAGAGCCAGACTGGATACAGCTAGTAATGGGTTCTTCTTGGGGCGAACTGAGGAGGATGCAGAGGAGCTGGTTGACAACATGGTTAAGAGTGATGCAGTCTACAGTGGAGACCACGACAGAAGCAGTAGAACTGAGGATAAGCAAACGAGGAAGGAGTTGAAGGCTCTACAGGATAAGATAGACATCCTCCTTGCTGATAAAGCTACCCAAGAGCAGCTGCACTTTGTCGGCAACCCAAGCCAAGAAACACCAGCTGTTGTCCATGAAGTTGAGGGTTTGGAAGGTCAGGAAGAGCTGTGTTTCATCAACAACAATGGTAGCTGGTACAAGAAAGAACCCAACTTTCAGTACAACAACTACCAACAGAAGTCCTATTCCAACAACCAGCAGAGTGGTTATCAGCCTCGGAACAATCAGCAAGGCAGTTATCAACCTCAGCAGAACCCTCCTCCTGGTTTCAACAACAAGGGCAACCATTCTTCCCAACAACAATCTAATCCCTCTACCTCCACTCCTCAGGTCAGCAGCACTGATGCTCTACTGAAACAAATCCTGGAGTCTCAAACAAGAAGTGAGAAGCATGTTGGCTATGAGTTGAAGAATCTTCACTCAAAGATTGATGGGAGCTACAATGAGCTCAACAACAAGTTCAGAGCTTTGGAGAACCAGTTTGCTGCCATGAACACTCAACAAAATCGCCAACAAGGTTCTCTACCTGGTAAATCTGAGCAAAACCCAAAGGAAACCATGAAAGCTATCACTCTTAGAAGTGGTAAGGAGTTACCTCAGAGAACTCTCACCAAGGATGCTGAGAAACAAAGTGAGGGGGTTGCCATCACCATAGATGATGAAGTGGTGATTGTTGATGAGAAGATCAATGACGAGATCTTGGAAAAGATAGTGGAAGCAAAAGGAAAGGGAAAGGTTGGAGAAGAGAAGAAAACAGTTAAAGATGGTGAAGTCGTCTCTCCTGCAAGTGAGAACTCTTTTGTTCCTCCTGCCTATGAACCCAAGCTCCCATTCCCAGGTCGATTCAAGAGGCAGCTACTAGAGAAGTACAAAGCTTTGTTTGACAAGCAAATGAGTGAAGTCCAAGTCACAATGCCCATTATAGATGCTTTCATGCTGATCCCTCAATACAGCAAGTTCCTCAAAGATGCTGTAGCTGCAAAGAAGAAAGAGATGGAGGGCATGGTGATTCTCACTCATGAGTGCAGTGCTATCATTCAGAGGCTGGTCATTCCAAAGAAGCTAGAAGATCCTGGATGCTTCACATTACCTTGCGCTCTAGGGCCTATGGTATTTGATAGATGTCTCTGCGATTTGGGAGCTAGTGTCAGCTTGATGCCCCTATCTGTTGCTAAGAAGCTGGGTTTCACTCAGTACAAGAAGTGTAGACTTTCTCTGGTATTGGCTGATCGTTCAGTGAAGTACCCTGTGGGTATCTTAGAGGACCTCCCAGTGATGGTTGGAAATTATGAGATCCCTACAGACTTTGTGGTGCTTGAAATGGGTGAAGAAGCTCAAGACCCTTTAATCCTTGGAAGACCTTTCTTAGCCACAGCAGGAGCTATAGTTAATGTGAAAGAAGGCAAGATTGATCTCCATCTGGGTAAAGGGCACGTTCTGCATTTCGACATCAAGGAAGTAATGAGGAGGCCAACAGTTCAGGGCCAAGTGTTCTACATCGAAGAGATGGATGCCCTTGCTGATGAACTCCTAGAAGAGTTGTCACTAGAGGACCCTCTACAGCATGCTTTAACTGTAGAGAAGGAGGCTGAGGTGATCGAGAACCTGGAGAGTACTGCCTATGGGATGATGCTGGATTCACACCAGGCGTTTGTCAGTAAGGACCAGTATGAGGAGCTTCCACAGATGGTTCACCAACAAGTCTCAGTCACTCAACGAGAGGACAACCAGCAGGATGACTGGAGTGAACTAAAGGCACCTAAAGTGGAGCTTAAACCTCTTCCCCATGGTGTAAGGTATGCATTCCTTGGTCCTAATGAAACTTACCCTGTCATTGTGAGTAGTGAACTTACTGAGAATGAGCTATCTGAACTTTTGAAAACACTTAAAAGATTTAGAAAGGCAATAGGTTACTCACTAGATGACATCAAGGGGATATCACCCTCTTTGTGCATGCATAGGATACATCTTGAGGATGAATCAATGACTTCTATCGAGCATCAAAGAAGGTTAAATCCTAACCTGAAGGATGTTGTAAAGAAAGAGATTCTTAAACTCCTAGATGCTGGTGTTATTTACCCTATCTCAGATTCTAAATGGGTATCACCTGTGCATGTTGTACCAAAGAAAGGTGGTATCACTGTGATCAAGAATGACAAGGATGAACTGATACCAACAAGAACCATCACAGGTCATAGAATGTGCATTGATTACCGAAAACTAAACTCTGCATCTAGAAAGGATCATTTTCCACTACCATTTATTGATCAGATGCTTGAGAGACTTGCAAATCACCCATTCTACTGTTTCCTTGATGGGTACTCAGGATTTTTCCAAATCCCCATACATCCCAATGATCAAGAGAAAACGACATTCACATGTCCCTATGGCACCTTTGCATATCGAAGGATGCCATTTGGTCTATGTAATGCTCCAGCTACCTTTCAAAGGTGCATGATGTCAATTTTCTCTGATCTGATTGAGGATGTTGTGGAGGTATTCATGGATGATTTCTCTGTCTACGGATCTTCGTTCTCTGCTTGTTTGTCAAATTTGTGCAGGGTCCTACAGAGATGTGAGGACACCAACCTTGTGCTGAATTGGGAGAAGTGTCACTTCATGGTCAAAGAAGGGATTGTGCTAGGACACAAGATTTCAGAGAAGGGGATTGAGGTGGATAAAGCCAAGATCGATGTTATGGTTGGTCTGCCTCAACCAAAGACAGTGAAAGACATCCGGAGTTTTCTTGGTCATGCTGGATTCTACAGGAGGTTCATCAAGGACTTCTCCATGATCACTAGACCTTTGACCAGGCTGCTGTGCAAGGAAGCTACTTTCAGTTTTGATGTGGAATGTCTACAAGCTTTCAAGAAGCTGAAAGGTGAACTCGTTAGTGCCCCAATTGTCCAGCCACCTGATTGGGATCTCCCTTTTGAGATCATGTGTGACGCCAGTGACTATGCTGTGGGAGCTGTTCTGGGGCAGAAGAAAAATGGCAAAACCCATGTGATCTACTACGCCAGCCAAACCCTCAATGATGCTCAAATGAGGTATGCCACAACAGAGAAGGAGATGCTGGCAATTGTTTTTGCCTTCGAGAAGTTCAGAAGTTACTTGGTTGGGTCTAAAGTCATTGTCTACACAGATCATGCTGCCTTGAGACACCTTCTAGCCAAGAAAGATGCAAAACCCAGGCTTTTGAGGTGGATCCTTTTGCTCCAAGAGTTTGATATGGAGATCAAGGACAAACCTGGAGTTGAGAATGGAGTAGCTGATCATTTATCCAGGTTGAGGATAGAGTCTGGTGTCCCAATTGACGAAGGACTTCCTGAAGAGCAGATCATGGCTATCGAAGCAGTGATAGCAGTTTGTGAGACTGGTAGGAAGCTGGAAGAGGTCAAAGCAACAGAGGAGAAAGAACCTTGGTATGCTGATTTGGTTAACTACCTAGCCACAGGAAGAGAGCCTTTGAATCTTGTAGGCTATGCCAAGAAGAAGTTCTACAAGGATGTGAAAAGATATTACTGGGACGAGCCCTACCTCTACATTCTCTGCAAAGATCAGCTTTATAGGAGAGTGGTTGCAAATGAGGAGATTGATGGGATCCTTGCACAGTGTCATGGATCATCCTATGGAGGACACTTTGCCACCTTCAAGACAGTTGCAAAAGTATTACAAGCTGGATTCTGGTGGCCACACATGTTCAAGGATACACAAGCCTTTGTTTCGAAGTGTGATTCTTGCCAAAGAAGAGGGAACATCACCAAGAGGAATGAGATGCCTCAAAATCCAATCCTTGAAGTTGAAGTGTTTGATGTCTGGGGTATTGACTTCATGGGCCCCTTTCCATCATCCTTTGGCAACAAATATATCCTTGTGGCTGTTGATTATGTCTCCAAATGGGTGGAAGCCATAGCAAGCCCCACCAATGATGCTAGAGTTGTAATCAAGATGTTCAAGAGCATCATCTTCCCAAGGTTTGGAGTTCCAAGAGTTGTAATCAGTGATGGAGGTTCCCACTTCATTAACAAACTGCTTGAGGGACTTCTCAAAAAGAACGGTGTGAAGCACAAGGTGGCAACTCCTTATCATCCCCAAACAAGTGGACAAGTTGAGATTTCTAACAGGGAGATCAAATCTATTCTGGAGAAGATTGTGGGGATTACAAGGAAGGATTGGTCCAATAAGCTTGACGATGCACTTTGGGCTTATAGGACAGCATACAAGACACCACTGGGCACTACACCTTTCAACCTAGTGTATGGGAAGGCTTGCCATCTGCCAGTGGAACTTGAGTACAAGGCACTATGGGCAATAAAGTTGCTGAACTTTGACATCAAGAGTGCTAAGGAGAAAAGGCTCTTCCAGCTACACGAGCTTGATGAGATAAGAATGGATGCTTTTGAGAACTCAAGAATCTACAAGGAAAAGACTAAAGCTTTCCATGACAAGAATATCCTGAAGAGAGAGTTTAAAGAAGGAGACCAAGTTCTTCTCTACAACTCTAGACTGAAGTTGTTTCCAGGAAAGCTTAAGTCAAGGTGGTCCGGTCCTTTCAAGATCAAGGAGGTTAGGCCATATGGAGCAATAGTCTTGTGGAGCACTGATGGAAGAGACTTCACAGTGAATGGACAAAGGGTTAAGCTCTACATGGCCAATGCACCAGAGGAAGATGGAGTTTCCACTCCACTGTCTGATCCTACCCCGGCCTAATCTAAAAGGAAGGCAAAGTCAAGCTCGGGACTTTAAACAAGCTCACTTGGGAGGAAGTCCCATGCGTATCCTTGTATATATTGCATTGGTGTTTTTCATTTCTCATCTTATTGCATAAAAAAAAAAAAGGAGAGAGAGAAGTTGTATGCAGGTACTTGATCGGTTCAGTTTTGAGAAGGAGTCGTGCGTGGGAGCGAGGTCTCACAGCGACACCTCGAGGTCGCTCCAGCTGGGAGCGAGGTTATGGGAGCGACACCTAGAAGTCGCTCGCGGTTTCGTCGTTGTCTCGAGAAAACAATCACCTCAGAGCGAGGTCTCGGAGCGAGGTCGAAGGGTCGCTCCAGCTGGGAGCGACATTATGGGAGCGACACCCTCACGTCGCTCGCGTTTTCGACGGAACGGGCACTCAAGAACTGACGCGGAGCGAGATTTCACAGCGACACCTCGAGGTCGCTCCAGCTCAGAGCGAGCTTTCTGGAGCGACACTCCGAGGTCGCTCGCGTTTTCATCAACTCGCGACGCGAGGAAACGCCTCGAGAGCGACCTCTCCCAGCGAGACCCTCACGTCGCTCCCGCACCGGTTCAGGTAAGTTTGCTAACTCTAAACCCCGGTTTAATTCAAGTAAACCGATCCTAACCACCCTAAACCGAACCAGACGACCCTAAACCTACCCCAACCCCAGCGATTTCATCTCTCTCACTCTCCCCTCCTCTCACAAACTCACAAACTCTCTCCAAACTCACCCCCACCAAAATTCCCAAAACTTCCTAAATTCTCACCCAAATCAACTAGTTCTTGTTTCTAAATCCAAGCTTTCGCCCCTGTAGTCTATTCCTCACCACCCTTTCACCATTTCCTTTCATCCAAAGCAAGGTATTGAGTTTTTAAATTCAAATTCGTAGGTCCATGAACCCTAGAATTTGAAAGTCGAAATTTGGTCATTTTCTTGCTAGATTGTGGTGAAATAGACTAGGGAAAGCTTATCTATCAAGTTGGGTTGTTGAATTAAGGGTGAAATTGAGTTTAATTTGCACTTTGGCCAAATTAGGGTTCATGGATTTGGGGGAATTTTGAATTTGACCTTAATTGGGTGTGTTTGCGGGTGTTTTAGATGCGTTAAGATGTCACATTGTTGCATTGTGCTGAACTTGAGTTTAAACTGAGAAATTCATTTGTTAAGTTCATTCTTGCAAAATGTTCGCTTGCAAAGTCTTCTTTTTCTTCACTTCCATCTACTTATCCCTTTCCAAGTTTGTAACTTTTCAGGTGAAAATGGTTAAGAAGACAAAGGGCAGGTTGGAAGCTGAGAGGCAAGAAGCCGAAAGTCAAGAGTTTGCACAAAGAGGAAAAGCTTTAACCAGCGAGCCAACTGGCTCAGGAACGCAGCGGACTGTGCGACAACAGACGTTGGCTGCAAGGAAATCGAAAGAACACGAGAAGAGGGCAGGGAAAAGTGTAGCGGTTCCCACCCATGAGGAAGGTGAAACTGAGAGTGATGATGAGCCAGCACCTACGAAGAAAGCCAAGATGTCAAAGGGCAAAGGGGTTGCTGTTGATCGAGATAGGGCGAAAACTCCATCTGTAGAGGAGCTGTACGATCATTTGAAGGATGGAGTCACCTGGGTTCCAACAAGGTTCGCCGACCTCAACCTACTGAAGGAGTTGGGTCTAGACTCTGATATTGAGGCAATGCTGGGGCATTTGAAGATGCCGAAACTCCTCACCATGGCTTATCCTTTCTACAAGGATGTCACTTGTCAGTTCCTCTCCTCTCTTGTGGTCACTTACCACGACACGGCGCATGTGAGGCAAGGATGGGGAAAAATCAGCTTCAAGGTCAATGGAAGAGAGTACAACATGAACTTCAAAGACATTGGGAGAGTGATGGGGTTCCAAGACCTAGAAGACCACTCCCTTCCCAAATGTGAAAACCTTCCCACAGAGCTTTGGAAGTTGATCACTGGAAACAGACACTCCACCGGGGCTGACAAGAACTCACACATCCGACACCCGTCTGTACGCTACCTCCACACATTGCTAGTCCATGCTTTCTACCCACGGAAGCAAGCTGGTAATGTTACTGAGGAAGACATGCGACTGCTCTGCCCTGCTATCCGTCCCTACACTCAACCCGGAGTGTTACCCCTTCCCAGCACTGATATCTATGCTACATTTGGGGTGGTCAGTTTCTTCGTGGGCCGTCTCGAACACTACAGAGACTGGGCGTGGTACACCACTGATTCGCGCCCAAAGATAGGGATAGGCGGAATGATCACACCACTGCTCCAATTTCTGAATGTTCCCTTGGGAAAGGACGCATCGGGGCCTAGGTTCATTGATGGCACCTACTTGAGGATTGCCACCTATTTCAGTGGGATGTACGGGAAAGACTACGTCTACCACTACTACTTGTACGGCAAGCCAGTCGAGGTGGTTCTTCCAAACCGGAACCTGACGAGTTTAGAGATACCTGGAGCTATCAGCTTCAACATTCCCCAGGAATACTTTCTTGGAGAACACGGGCCTCTCGATCCAATTCAAGCAGCTCCATCAAGGAGAAGGAGTGTCCCCGTGCAACCTGAACCACCTGTAGCAGACACCCCTGAGCATATTTATGGACCTCCGCGCTACTACTTCAAGCCCCATGACGGAGTCCTTCCTCCTGGAGCTCTCCGTGATGCTCATGACCACATTGGTCGCCTCCAGCGATGGAACAAAGCTCAGGACAGAACGATAGAAAAGCTCAAGGATAAGTGCAAGGCACTCAGCAAGACCGTGAAGAAGCAGGCAAAGACTTCAGCAAAGTTCATGAAGAAAGTAGCTGATGTTTTAACTAGGGGAGGAATAGCTGGATGTAGCTCAGCTGATTTCGCTTTCGCGAACACCTCAAACCCCCAACCTCCACCCCCGCCTGATGCTCTTGGTTTCCCCCTCACTGCTGCGCAGCTTCAGCGTAAGTGGAGAAACCCACCCACTCAACCTTCCACTTCCGGCAACAAATCCCCATCCCTTGCTTCTTCAGATAGTGAGGACGAGATTGACGAGGTTGAGAGCCAGCCATGGTATGGAGGCTCCGGTACAGCATCCGGTGGGTACTACACCACCTTCCCTCCTGACGACGACGATGCTGGGGCATCTGCCCCTACCTACTATCCATAGGAGGTACTTCTCTCACTCCCTTGTATATATCATTTCATTCCTGCATATTAGTTTTCTTCTCGGTATCTCCTTCTTTCTTTGACAACACAGAGACTGTGTAACTCAAGTTTGGGGGAGGTACCAAGCATTTGATCATGTTTGCTTTGATTGTGTTTCATTTGAGTCATGCATTGCACGCCTATTTGCATAAAAAAAAAAAAGGATTTTTCATTTAGTTTGCATCATTTGCACCATTAGGAGAGTCTAGAGCATATAGGTTGCATTCACTTGCATAGGGAGCAATGATTTTAAATGCCTTGTAAAGAACACTACGTTGCACCATTGAGTAGCCATGCACCTCTCGAAAAGACTTGTATGTTTCGAGCCTTGAAAACTCTTCTTGAAACTTGTTGATTGCTGAAACTCAGTCTTTGAAGCCAACTACAACCTTATTTGAACTGAATGAACTTAATACTTCTTGCTTAGGGTCCTTTGTGTACTGAGTCATGGCTATACACACTTGAGTTGTCACATCTTTTATGCCAATCTTTTTGACAAACTCTAGTGGTAGACCACTCCCAAAACCTTTCCTTCCTTTTAAGCTTTCATTGTTTGATGAGTGAGGCCTTCTTCGGAAAGTCTTACATGCGCATAATGTTGAGAGTATCGGGAACGACAATGCTTGATCTTCATTTTTGCTAGATTGGACACTCTATTGTCTAGCTATAGGTGGGAGGGCGAGTGTTGTGATCATGATTTGGGAGAAATGAAAAGTAAAAATGGATAGACTCTTTGTGCTTAAGTGAATTGATTTTCTGGGATAAGTAGAGAACCTCTAGCTCTAGTTTTGAAAAGTCTTGGCCCCCAACCTAAAAAAAATAAAAAAAAAAAGAAAGAAAAGAAATCGAAAAAAAAAAAGAGAAAAGAAAGAAAAGGGGGCTAGCAAAGTTGTTAAGAGCTAAGAAATGTTTTGAGGTTGTAGAAAAATCCCTTGTAGATTTCAAAAAGGAAGAGTTAAAGTTCTTAAGATCCTTTGGTGAGAGATGTGAGTTGGGTTTGACATTTGGGAATGATTGTGTAATTGTATGTTTGGGAAAAGGGTAGAACAATGGAGATTGAGCATTGTATGCATGAGTTGGTCCCTTTCTTAGATATATTATGTGCAATGTCAAGGCTACTTGTTTTGAGAGTAAACCACCTTAAAGATCATATGTTTTGAACCTCTTGAATCACTTGAATAAAAGCCTTCCCTTACCCAACCAAATGACTTGGACCAATCGACCATTTGCAAGAATTCACCTGATGTTTTGTGCTTAATGAATGTGATAGTTGGTTGATTTGAATGTGTGGATGCTTGATGATGAGTGTAGAGACAAAAGGATTTGAATAGGCCTAGAGAAGCTAGAGTGTAATAAGAGAGTGTGCTAATTATATTTGCTAGTTGTGTTTCTTTTGGCTATGAGCTCCCACCTTCAAACCTCTCTCCTTGCAAGTTCTAGAAAGTTCACTTGAGGACAAGTAAAAGAACAAGTTTGGGGGAGTTGATATCTTGCATATTTACATTGTTTTATCCATTTATTCATGTGCATTTTCATCATATAGTTTAGGATTTAGCCATGTCTAGGTTGCATTTTGCATACATATGTCTCTATCAGGTAGTTGAGCACCACATGGAGTTTCTGGAGACATTTGAGTGCATTTGGAGCTCAAAAGGAGGTGATTAGAGTGAGCTTTGGACGAGCACTGCTGGAGCGACCTCTCGGAGCGACGGCATGAGGTCGCTGTGCACCACATCCCGGAGCGACTCATCCAGAGCGACACAGCAAGGTCGCTCGCGTTTTCATCACTGGGAGACGCGAGAACAAGCTCGGAGCGACCTTCCAGAGCGACGTGCTGAAGTCGCTCCCGAAGCTTGGAGCGACGTCCCAGAGCGACAGGAAGAAGTCGCTCGCGAATTCACCACCCGGAGACGCGAGAACAAGCCCGGAGCGACCTCTCGCAGCGACACAGCGAGGTCGCTCCCGAAGCTTGGAGCGACTTGTCGGAGCGACAGTCTGAGGTCGCTCCGTGTTTTGTTTCTGCTCGAACTTGTGTTTTCTCAAGGGCATTTTGGTCATTTCATTATGCACGTTTTTATTTTCTAAACCTATGTTTTATTACTCTGTAAGCCACCAGGGGGAGGATCATCTTTTGTTCTTAGAAAAACCACCAAAAACCTTTGGAAAGTGATCTCTTTGAATCAATTGATCAGTTTTATTATTGAAATTCTGTGTTCTTATTTATATTTTGTGTTTCTCTGCATGATTAATCTGAAATCCACCATGGGTTTAAGAGGAATCATGGAGATTAGTGAGTAATCACCTTTTGAATTCATGGGTTAGGGAGATTAAGGGTGATTAGGTTAGAACTAGGATGTTTTAGTGTAGATCATTCATATTGCCTTGCTAGTAGAGTGAACATAAAGCATCTTCTGAGTTGGCCACTCAGTTGTTGATCCTTAGGCATTTCTCACCCGAAAGGTGTTCGATGAAATGCCCGAGATAACTCTCCTAGACTTTTAGCATACCTTGCCAAAGACATTTGTTGTTAAAGATGCTAAGATAGCTAATAGACTTGTTAGTAATGATTGCTTTCATATATTCAACCAAAGACATTTGATGCTTGAATTGTGTTAAGTAAATGAACATTCATCTAGACATAGAGTTTGTTTAGGATTGTGTCTAAGCTTAAGGTTAATAGATTGATTGATCGTTTGCCATCTTTAGTTCGAGGCTTGATCACCCGATGTCTAATCCCTATATCCATGAGTTCTCTTTTCCAATAGTTAAGAAAGTATCGTTTAGTTATTCCTATTAATTAGTCATAGTTAAAAACCCATCTAAATCATTGGTTGCACTTAGATTAAGGGATTACTTGCATTCTCGGTGCTTTAATATCTCTCAGAACTGGTTCGACAATCATTTATACTACAGCATTTGTCTTAGGAGCCTTGAAAACTCCTAACATCAATTACATCTCTTCTTTTACTATCTCTTTCGGAAATACGATCTCCGAGGATTTTTGGGTCGTAATTCCGTCGTAACCGTTTTTGACCCCAACAGTTAGCCCCCCAGCCCGTTAGGATCATGCATCGTAGGATCCTAGCGTGCGGTTAGGCATGTTTGGCAAGTTAGGCGTGATGGATGGAATTAATATCCGAAAGTCCGAGCTTGAATAGTAAATCCTCATGTCTTATAAGAAGAGAGGTAACTTGTTCCATAATTTTTTCACTTTCTTGTTTTTCTCTAAGATCTTTCAAAAAACTTTCTATCTTTCTCTCCACCCTTTTCCTTTATTCTCTCAAGAGAAGTGTAAAGATGTCGAGCAAGAAAAAGATTGCGAAAAAGGGTCTTCGTCCGTGAGTCCTTATGAAGAGCTCGTCGTTCCGAAGATGGAGTTCGTGCCTCACTCGGTGCATCCTGCCGAGAACGAGGCATGGTGGGTTGCTCATTATGGCTCGTTGACCCCTCCCAAGGAGAAGCCGTTCCCGGTCCTGGTCCATCGTGGAGTCGAGGAAGAGGATGCAAGCAGGACTACTGACGAGTTTCTCGCGACGATGCGATCGTTCTACCACATCCCGGATGCTGTGGAGTTCCGGGTTCCCTGCCGCGGGGAATGTGCTAACAACCCCCCGGAGGGTTACTTTACTTGTTATGAGGCGTTCGTAGTGCGTTGTCGCCTCTGGTTCCCCATACCCGAAATTCTCGTCCGAGTGTTGGACCGTTTCGAAGTTGCGATAAGTCAGTTGACACCCCTTGCCATTCAGCACCTTATTGGGATCCTGATCCTAAGCTACGAGCATGGCCTTTCCCTTTCCGTCGATCATTATGAAGCGCTTTTGAGGCTTCAACTTGTCAGGGGTACGGATAAGCATAGGTTGGTCCCTCGGAAATTTATGTCAGTGGTTAAGAAGTTTATTTCGAACTTCAACTCGTGGAAGAAGTTCTTTTTCTTTGTCCGTATAGACGCTGCATCCGTCGAAGAGAGTTGCATTCCATTGTTCCGGAGGTTGCCGAATGATCGTCCCTTCATCAACCCTTTTGCTCCGTTCCCCGAGGACATCATTTCGGTGAGGGATCTTCTCAGGAATGGTCCCTTCTTCTGGACTTCTTTTACGCCGAAGAGGGTTCGGAAGGCACTGAGATTCGTGAAACCCGGTCCTGCTTTGGATGCGGACACGGGAAGCGACTCCGAACCCGACGACCAGAATCCCGTCGAAGCTCCGACAGCTGCGCTGGAGTCGAGCTCTTGGAAGGGAAAAGATGTCGATCTTGGCGACATAGAGTTTTCGATGGATGACTCTATGCTTCCAGGATGGGATCCGAACCTTGCTTACGGCGACGGGAGCGGTTCGAGCGAGGCCCCTATTCTGGATTTCGATGATTTCTTTGCTGGGCTGCCATCGGGTTTCGATGCTCCTCCTCCTACGAAAGAATCGGCGAGGCCGAGAGTCCTTGCGGAAGGATCTCGCATCATCAATGGGGTTAGTTTTTTTTGAGAATTTTTTGGTGATTGTCCTATGTATATATTTATAACATGCCAATCGATTTTGCAGGGCCTGAGCTTGCTGGGCTCGGCCATCGAGGCGGGCCATAGAGAAGCCATGGTCTACCGCTTCAAGGCAGAGAAAGCGGAGCGGGATCTCGCTCGCGTGCAAGGCGAGATGCTGGAGCGAGAGGCGCAGCTTACTCGTGATCATGCGCGGGCTGTTCGTAAAGCGGAGAGGAAAGGCAAAAGAGAAATCGTCGAGGTGATGAAGACTCGTGCATCTCAGTTCCAGGTTGAGTATGGGAACCTCAAGAATGCCTTTACCTCGGTGGGTGACTTTCGCGAGTGCCGTGGTTCGGTCGGAAGTCTTTGGAGGAAATGAGCTTGATGAAGAGTGGGATGAGTGACCGTGCCCACGCTGAGGTGCTTATCCCTCCGATTGACGAGAGGATTCAAGGGTTCTGGGATTCCATCCCGGTTTCCCCTGATACCGAGGAGGTTCCGACCGGTTTTCCCGATGGTGGCGAGGAAGTGGATCGTCCCACATATGCGTTTGGTGCTTCGTTGTCCGGGGACTTTGACTTTGGATCATGAGGGATGGATCAGTTATCCTTGTTTTCGGCCGAGTGTGGCCCTTTGAATTTGGATTTCGTTTAGGCCTAGATGGCCGTATTTGTATTTCCGGGACTGGCCGTTGGTGGCTTTGAGTCACTTGCCGCTTTACGCGGTTTATTTATATGATAAATGTTTTGTTTCGAGTTTTCCTGAGTAGGGTTGAAGTAAATACGAGTTGTCGTCTCGTATGTAGTTCTGATTAGACGTTCAATCTGTTGGTTCGTTCGTGATTTTCGTAAAAATTTACTTATCTTTACGATTTTCGAGAACATTGAGATACGAACGGAGAGACATGGTTTATGATCTCGTATCTTTTAGATATCATGCCTTGAGATGTTTGAGACCAGAGCGTTGGGTTTAGGGCAAGACCTAGGTTTACTTTCGGTTAAGGTTTGTGCGGTGACTAGCCGGCTATCGTTTTTCCTGTTGCGATTTCTTCCTGACTCGCACCGATTTAAAGTCCGCGATATGTTCTCGGCTTATATGACTTGTATGGTACGAATCGAGCATCTTCTCAGAATCAACTGGAAGTGCTAAACCAAAATTTCGGATTTTTGTTGTAGCGCGCTTTTGTCCTTGTGCTGGACGTTTTTAAAGATCAAAAGAGTGATCGGATTGCGTTTGTTTAAGACGGCTGGCGTGTTCGTCGGGGCCAATCGACGAACGGGGTGTAAGGTTTTTGGTGGTCGCGTTCGGACAATTTGTTAGCATTGTCCTCGAATTTTAACTTTTGCGACGTCTCGCAGTTATTTCGAGGATTATGCGTGTATTTTTGCGTGTTTGAAAGATGATAATCTTTACGATTTTTGGGCCGGAAGGGGCCGCAGACAAGAGTCTTAACGTTTTCAGGCGTGTCCTGAAAGTTTCTTTTGTGTTTTACTGAAGCGTAAACGTTTTCGATAAGAAAGGACAACGTATATTGTAGTAAAAGTTTTTGAAGTTTCTAAAAACTCGATTACAATAATGAAGATTTTTCTAAGTGGGAGTATACGAGTATACGCACCCACTCCCCCCCCCCCTTTTTAGAGAGGGGGATAGCTGAACTCGTCTTTTGACGAGCTGCCTACGTACCCCTTTCGAGGATCAAGCCATCTCGTAGTTCTGTTTCATGCCGCGAGTGTTCTTACTCGGCGGTAGATGTCGCGATGTCCGCCTTGACCGTGTCGATCGTGGCTGGGTCGACGCTATTTTCCGGATGTTCCGGTTGAGTTGTTGCGTGGGCTTCGGATTTATGTCGAGCCTCGACGTCCGATGCGTTTGCGTTGATAGACGATTTTACTTCGTCTTCTCCCGGGGCGCTTTTGGCTGAAGATCGATCTATCTTCGCGCGTTTGCCGTTTGTGGAAGCCGTGATTTGCCTTAACTTATGCTCCGCGAGGAAGCATAGTCGCGACTGTTTTTGGCATCCCCAGATGGCCGCGACTCCGCTCGGCGTTGGGAACTTGAGACCCAGGTGGTAGGTTGATGGAACTGCCTGCATGGCGTTGAGCCATGGGGTTCCCATGATTACGTTGTAGATAGCGGGATGATCGACTACCGCGAATTCGATGATTTTCGTGATCTCTTTGGCCATGACTGGCAATTGGATTGATCCGAGAGTCATCGACACTTCGCCTGAAAAACCCGTGAGCGGTTTTGGCGTCGGAATTACTTCTCCGAGTTCGATACTCATCCGCTTGAGAGTGTCGCGGAAGATTACGTTGACCGTGCTTCCCGTGTCGACGAGTACCCTTCCGACTTCTAAATCTCGTATGATGAGATCTATGACGAGCGGGTCGCAGTGAGGTTGGTCGATACCGCCGGCTTCTTCCTCCGTGAAGGTGATCGAGCAACTTTGGCCGTCTCGAGGAGGAGACCATGTAGGCCAATTTGCACTTGACTCTGCCTTCCGTTGGTAAGCCTTGATGGCCGACATGGTATCGCCGCAGTATTGTGATCCTCCGATGATCATATTGACTCTGCGACGATTGTTATCGTTCCCTTTGTCATCTGGCCTCCTACCGCGTTTATCCCCAGGATGGTTTCGTTGAGGGGATTTTTCAGCGGGCGGATTTCTATCCGTCTTTGGAGGCCGATCAGAATCGAGGATGAGATCCTTGACGCTAGTTACTTCCGAAAGCTCTCCAGCGAGTAGCTTCGCGGCCAGTCTTGCTCCCAAGACTTTGCAATTGGTCGTAGAGTGTCCTCGGGATTGGTGGAACTCGCAGAAGGTGTTTTCGTCATACCCTTGATTGCGAGTCCATGTGTTGCCCGTGGTCCGGCCTTGATCCGAACTGATCGCATAGTTATGCGCCCCTTGGAGATCTTCCCCCTCGTGATGGACGTACTTGTCGTTACGAGAGTTCTTCTTTTTCCCCTTCGGATCTGCGTCTTTCGAGGATGGTCTTGCCGGCTTATGTTTTTGCGATAAGACTTTAGTTTCTTCCTCGACTATGATGTAGTCCGTTGCTTTGTGGAGGGCGTCCTGGATCGTTCGCGGTTTGTCGAGAGTTATCCATTTTCTGAATTTCGACTTGTACCAGAGCGTCTTTCTCAGCGCGTCGATGGCCACTTTGTCGCTTATCCCGCTGACCCTGGACATTATCAGCTTGAACCGACTGATAAATTCGCGGAGGGGTTCGTCTTCCCTCTAGGAGAGACTCCAGAGGTCAACATCGGAGGTTTTCCTGTCTATGAATACAGAGTACTGTTTGAGGAATTCCGATGCGAGCTGTCGAAAACTCCCGATGGTGTTGCGACGAAGGCGTGCGAACCATTCGAGCGCTGCTCCTTCGAGATTTTCGACGAACAGGCGGCAATAGCCGGCATCTTTTTCGCCGTCCTTCAGTCTTGCTCTTCCCATCGCGATGTGGAAAGCCTGAAGGTGCGCTTTTGGATCGGCCGTACCATCGTACTTCGGTACTTTGATCTTTCCCGGATCGGACACCCTCATGTCCGAAATGCGACTGGTAAAGGGGGTCTTTCGAGCTCCTTCCAGCAGTCGATCGATCTCGGGGGCAGCACTAGTAGCATGATGGATTTGAGACTTTACGGCTCTCACTTCTGCCGCAGTCTTAGTGATGTAGTCGCGAAGATCGCGGATATCCGATGTCTCGTCAGTGGATTTCCGAACCTGTCGGCGTTTACTGCGAGTGAGCTCGGTTTGCCTTTCGGCCAGCTCCTCTTGTTCGTTCCAATAGGCGACTTCTTCTTCTTCCGTCATTGGTTTTTCGAACGGGGAGCCTTCCCGAGCGGATCGGCTTCTGGTCCTTCTTGGATGTCTGTCGACATCCTCGTCGGTGTCGTTGGAGACATCGCTAGGATCCAGGTCAATGTGTTCGGCTTCGTTATCCTCCGAGTCCTTTGCATGGGGCGGAATATTTTCAGGGTTCCCCTTTTCGACGGGAGATTTCTCGCTAGGGTTTTGACCGGAAGGTCGTTCCCGCGCGAGTCCTGTTCTATCGAGTGGGGTGGCGAAGTCGAGCCTTTTCCCGCGGATTTTGGTGGTTCCGCGGGGACGGATAGCTTGGGTCCTTGCCGTTAAGGTTTCAACCTGTTTGGTCAAGGTATTCACGAGCTTATCATGTTCTTCCGACCCTTTCTCATAGGTGGCGAACATCTTTTTGAACTCCTCGAGCGTCGCGGCGTTGGCTTGCGCGTTGGCCGCGGATACGTCCGCTACTGGAGTGTGGAGATCGGTGCCGCTGCCTCCATTAAGAGGAGTTTGCACGTTATCCGCGTCGTTGGTTGACATGTCAGATTGTGTGTGGCTTTTGCGGGTTAGATTGATCCGTAAGTCCCCCTCCTTCTAGCGCCAAACTGTGGGAACCGAAATTCACACTGTCGATTTCCGTTTAAATAAGGAAACTAGGAAAACCCTAATTTCCCAGAGGACCCGGATATCTGTTAATTACCACACGTCAAGCAATCAGAACACGAGAATAACAACGATAAAAATAAGAAATCGAAAAGAGAGCAAAGTAGATCTTATTCCAAATCTGCGTATGAGCGTTACAACAAGGTATAAGCCTGAGCTCGAGAGCTGTCGGCGAGATTCCTAGTTCTAGCAACCCTAAGACGGCTAAACCTAATTGAGTCGCAGCTCGAAATAACAAAAACGGAAAATTGCCTAAATTGCTCTAAGTGCTAAGTTTGCTCTGAAAAAGTTCTCTCCCCCTTGCTCCTCGCCTAGGACTCCTTATATACTAGCTCCAAGGTCGGTTTACGCTTTTACTCTTCTGCCCTGAAGCCGTCATAGCATAAAAATGGAGATATTCTTTTTTTCCCGATCTTCACAATTATCTTCGAAACTTCCGTATTTATCCGCGGAAACTTGACATTTATCCTTCTTCGTGGGCCAAGCATGAACCACGCTGTGGTTTACGGGCTTTTGGTTAGGAAAAATCGTAGGATGGGCCTCGAGTCGTGTTTTAGGTCCCTTTGGGCCGTCTTCCGACTCGACACGTTTACTACGAGTTTTCCGCGGTTTCTAATCCGCGAAGTTTGATCGATGAATTAGAATAGCGGGAAACATGGACTGAGCTCGCTACGGTCTTCGGGAGATAGCATTCGAAGGTTTGACGAGAATGCAAGGACTGGTATCGTATCGATGTTCGGAAAAGTTCAATCGCTACACGACGACCGAACTTTGGCTCGAGCCCGGTCGCTACGTAGCGACCGAGCGAGACAAGTGCTCGGTTGCTACGTAGCGACCGAGCTTTGGCTTGAGCTCGGTCGCTACGTAGCGACCGAGCGGGACGATCGCTCGCGACCGAGCGGGACGATCGCTCGGTCGCTGCGTAGCGACCGAGCTTGGCTCGGGTTTGGTTGCTATGTAGCGACCGGACGGCGTGTATACGTAGCGACCGAGCTTGGTTTGTTCGGTTTGAATCCCAAAGGATACTTCTTCGTAAAAACCTCGTATATGTTATTTTTACGAAAATTACATCTCTTCTTTTACTATCTCTTTCGGAAATACGATCTCCGAGGATTTTCGGGTGGTAATTCCGTCGTAACCGTTTTTGACCCCAACATATAACTCATTAGACATTTCTATATTGCATATGACCCTGTGAACACATATATATGTTACATCATCTATTTATTTCATTGGGATGTGTCATAATGAGTAGCATTGTATACGGTTCATAATATTCCATTTCATATGGAAAAGTACTTTCACATGACATGCTTTTCTATTCGGTTGTCGTATCTTATTCTGTTTAAGTCATTAGTCATTTCTATATTGCATATGCCACTGTGAACCATCTTCACTCTTTGACTCTCTTGATTTTCATTCTTCAGATTTGGTATGGACGAGTTAGAGCATCCAAGTAGATTGTTCGAGACAGGGTATGAACCCACCAGCAAGAAAAGGGTTAACAACTACTTCAATCTCCGTTGGATTGAAGTAATAAAGAGTGAATTAGAGGATGAGGATCTCACGATGTTGAATGCGTCACAGTTTGGCCAGGTACTGAAGATGGGGTCCCATACCTTCTCGGTTATGTTTCTTCACTACCTTCTTTCACGACAGTTGATCATTGAGAAGGACTTCGAACTGTGGTGGTTTTTCGTGGGGAAACCAATGCGTTATGCTATTCAAGACTTTGCACTCGTAACTGGGCTCAATTGTGCCCAAATAGTGGACGCTCACCATCAGGCGAAGGGTAAAGGTGCGCGTGGTAAGGGAACCGGAAAATCCACATCATCGAGTGCTTCTCAAACAACATGGGATGTTCTGTTTGGAAGGGAGGATAAGCCCACCACCAGCTGGATAATTGACCGCCTTGTGAAGGGAAAGAAATACAAGGATCCGTTAAGTCGTCTCCGCTTGGCCTTGTTGGTGCTGGTCGAAGGTATTTTGTGCCCCACATGTGGCACAACGAACATCAGACCTGAGGTTGTGCGGATGCTGGATAATCTGGATGAGTTCCTAAACTATCCATGGGGGCGTGAGTCATTTCTCCTGACTGTGCGCAGTACAAAATCTCGTCGTCCCAGTCATTATGTGTTACAGGACACAATGGCCATCCAAGGATTCTCGCATGTCATGGTTCTTGTTACAGTTGCTGCTTGTCCCTCGATACTACTTAAGCCCGGAGCAGTTACCCCCCTGGATGATGAGTCTAAAAGCAGTGAAGATATTGTTAACGAGTTGCTTGATAGGAAGTTCAGCGTGAACGTCGTCTCAGCCAAAGCTGTCGACCAAAAGGGCCAGGTATCATTTTCTAAGTGATCTCGACATTTTCTAGGAAGATATTGTTAACGATTCATTTGTTTTTTTCAAGGGATTTGTTGTTCTTTATTGTGGAACATTTAGTGTAGTAATTTTGCAGAAGATTTATGGAATATCATTGCGTATTTGCGCTCTCTTTATGACATAGTATGATTTCCAAAATTGGTTTTCACTCCGAACGGCATAGTATGCATATAGTATTCCATTCACTTACCCATGTATGACAGTAGCAACTACTATTACGTGTTGATTTGATGTAATTTTTGGTCCGCTGTGATGCCATCTGATCTTGTTATTCATTGTTATGCTTGAACTTCGGTTTCAGTGACAAGTTTTTGAATTTTTTCAGGCTTTTGTGCGATCTCTTATTAGATCAGACGAAGCTGGTGAGGAGTTGTATCGTGGATTGGGAGACAACAAAGACGAAGCTGTTGATCACCTGGTTGCATTGGCTCGTGATGACTACCCATTTGAACACAACACATGGGCAGGTGGTGTGAAAGCAGATGATGTGAAGGCGAAGAAGGGCCATCCTCTCCCAAGTGAGTCGAGTGACGAGCAGGAAATTAAAGAAACGGATAGGAAATATTGGCAGCAAGGAGGTGGTGACGATGTCGTCCACTCTGGAGAAGGAAGAGGCCAACCAAGTATGAGGCAGGGTGAGGCGCCTATTGGTGGTCGGCCTAGTTCCGCTGGTGTTGGAGATTTGGTTAGACAAGCGGCTGAGGCGTTTGAAGCACAACTGTTACCTATGTTTGAGGGCTACATGGTCAGTATGAAAGATCACATTTCTAAAGAACTCAGCAAGCTGATGACCGAAGTAGCTTCCACCAATTCTTCTATTGCCGCGGTGGAAACTTTTGTTAAGACTGAGTTGGCCACTCTGCGCAATGGAACCGCCGGAGTTGACATGTATAGTGGAGACCTGTTTAGTGGGTACAGCCCTGCGATGCGGTCACCCTCCCATGGACCTTCTTCTCCCTCCCGCCAGAGAAATAAGGGTACTGCTGAGACCAGAGTTGATGTAGAAGATTCGCCACAAATTGATGAACTTGATGGGAATGCAGCTATTGGGAAGGTAATTTATGACCATACTTGTAACAATTTACTATACTATATTACTTACACCTTATTACTATGTCATGCCGCAATTATTCCACACACAACTTACTTGGTTACCACATGGCGTTATCCTGGCTGCAGAAGTCATGCCTATCTGAGACGGCACCTGGTGATCCTAAAACTGACCGTCCTGAGTCATTGATTGAGGTAATGTTAAAGTAACAAAATTTGCATCTCCATAATTTATGACTTACTCTGATTTGCTAAAGTACTTGGCTTGTATAATGTCGCTTAGCTTCTTTCTCTTGCTGTCTAATGTAGGAGACTGTTACTGGTGCTACGCCCACATCATCCTCCGAAGTGGATGTCTTCGTCGATGTTAGTGAGGTACGTCTACAACCAGATGAACTTTTAAATATTTATCTACTCTTATGTTAATACAAATCCATTTTATATTTGTATTTCCCTTTTAAGGAATGTATTTTCTTGACTGTACAGCCATCTTCGTCCATTCCAGCGAGTGATTGAGGCAATGCGGTGGTTAGTGCATCAGCCGAAGCCGGAACGACCTTTCTCCAACCGGCTGTTTCTTCTTTGGTTACTTCAGAGGTTAGCTTTACCAATTCGGGTTTTCCTAGTTCAGCCATTGTTTATTCTCACTAATTTTAGACTCATATTTGTTGGAACATACTTTCACCAGACCGACAACCCTCAGGCACCGTCTACTCTTCTGTCATCACCGTTCTCGGCACCTCTGTCTGACACACCACCCCCTGCATCATCAGCTGTTGTTGAGGTAATAGTATACCATTGTAAATACATTTAATTTTGTCTTCCCCATTTCAGACTCTTTTCATTCACATAGTTATTTATTTCTAGAATGTATATTCCATTTATGTTAATTACTATTCCATGGCGTCTAGTTGATGTTCCATTTATCTTACTTTCCATTCCGTTCACAGTCACTTCATTCCATTTCATGTGCACTAGTATTTACCTTTGTACTGCAACTAACTGCTTCTCCCACTTGCTCTCATCTACTCACTGCCCCAGGTTCCATCAGATGTATCACACACAAACACATACGCAGCTCCCGGTTCCACTGTCGACGCCATCCCTACCGAATTGCCTGTCTCACAATCCAGCATTCATGAGGTGATGGCATTTAACTATTCCACTCAAATTAACTACGTGCTCTAACTTGTCTCATTTGGTCACTCCCAGGTTCGGACGGATGTATCAGACACAGTTAGGGGACCATCTGCTGCTTCCATTGTCGAAACAGTACCTACTCAATCGTCTACAATTGAACCCATGCTCCATGATGTAGAAGTAAAACTGAAATATTACATTCTACTTCCCACCTTCTAGTTCTAAGGTATTTACACTGTAGGATGATGTCGGAGGGTCGGTAGCGACCGAAGAGGATGAAATCCTCACTAAAAAGACACCGTCAAAGCAAAGAAAGGTCTACCTATCCTTATTCTATAATTTATTCCAAATCCTTATTCTATAATTTATTCCAAGTACGTATATAGTGGCTAACATACCTAATACTTTACTAGGCTGGTCGTGCGGTGAAGCTCACAACTGTTGTACCATCTCAGGCCTGCACACGGTATAGCAAACGGGAGCGTCGCAATCCAGACAGATACACGCCGTCTGAAGGACCCAAAAAGCAAGAACCTGGCAAACGTGCTCGTCGTGGTGAAAAGGAGAAGGAGAATGTGGTTGCATCCGTTGCTGAGCCAAGTATTCCAATTAAGGAAACAACTTCTCTCATCGGGGGTTTTACACCATTCCTCCCACCTAATCCTGTTAAGCGAGCTACATTCCTCGAGGCTATGAAGGATGCCAAGTAATTTGTGCATAGTCCCTCTCTCATATTTTACTTTGCTTTTTTACAACCAAACTACCTTGCTTCAAATCTTTAAGTTTACTGTGGTGTTTGTCTCTCAATGTTCAGGACACAATCAGCTGCCAAAGATTCTGCTTTCCAAGTTCACACCCTAATGCCTCTTTTTGACTCCAGCCGGGTTGCTTCTGAGAAGGTCTTCACTTACCGTTTACTATATGTTTACTTTGCCAATGTAATGTAAACTTCTAACGTTATCTATAATATGTATTCTGATAGGAAATCGATTGTGTGGTCGCCTTCATACGCAAGCGCAGGGATGGTCTGCCACGATCTAGATTTGATTTCATCGAGGCTTCATTTTTTTCTGACCTCCTGACTAACTTCAGGGAGTTTAAAGCTTGTTCAGCAAAGTAGGCTTTCTCATTCTCTCCCTCTTTGAAGAAAAAATTTACCGACCGTCCGCAGTGGTTCACGCAAGTTGATATTCTCCACATACCGGTGCTAATGAACAAAAGGCAGTGGGTTGGCGTTATTGTCGACTTGAATATGTGGGCCATGTATGTTGTTGAAGCCAACCCCGGTTGTCCATCTGAGTTTGAACTCACTTCAGTACTAACAGCAGCGTCTATTCTGTTCCCGCACCTGATCAGTCGGTATTGTATGACCAACCATGTGCAATAACGCAATTTCGAGCCCATGACTTTCTCCAGGTTGGATATGCCTTGTGTTGTAGGGCACCCAGGTTAGTTTCCAGGTTTCAGTTTCATATCCTATTATTTATCAGTTTTGTAAGGTACTAATGTTGTTGTATTGAATAGGTTGTTCGGCGGTGGTGGCGCTTATGTTATTAGAGATGCACGTTGTAGGCAAGGATGTGACTGCTATGAAATTTACTGAAGAACAAGCACAGACAGCTGGAGAGAATTACGCCGTCGATGCACTGCACTTGTGTCAGGCCGTGCCAATTCCTTCTACTCAGTAGACGCTACTATATGCTTTTTATGTGTCATGTTTTCTGCTACTAATTTTCCTTCTCCGTTAAGCAACGTTGATCTGTTTATTTCCTTGACGGCTTTCTTGTGTTTATATACTTTACTCTACCGCGTTATGACTGTTTATTTGTCCTTCATGCGTTGTTTGACTAGAATCTGGTTACGGTATATCAATTACTATTCCGTCTATTCTCATGCGATTCCATCTAGTTTGCTTTTGTACCTACACTTTTACCTATTCCATCTAGTTTTGTACCTATATAGTATATACAAGGTTAGTGGGAACTTGTATATACTATACAGTTACAAATTATACACTTGTACTTACACTTGTATCTACTCCATCTAGTTTTGTTAGTAGCTACACTTGTAATTCTATTTGTGCCTCTGTGGACATTACCTTCCATGTGCATTATCTTTATGGACATTACCTTTCCTGTGCATTATCTTCCCAGAATGAATGTGTTACCATTATTGTCATGAAATACATCGAACCCCTCAGTTTGCTTCTGCCCTTGTTTGCATCATGAATGAAAGATTCCTTCTCCTCTTTTATATGCTGTTGTGGAGTCCCGTGGTGTGACTTCTTATATTGAATTAATCTTTACAGCAACCGTCGCCAACATTCTCTTTACTTAAGTTGTTGTTGTCCTATAACTGTATCTGGCAGGCAAATTAGGTGAAAGTTGCTCAATTACTTGACATTGACGAATTGAGCTAGGGAACATATATGAAATATATTAGTACTATATGAAATAACATAGGAAAACATATGAGAATAGAGTTCATCGAAATACATTCCTATGCGACTGCCTTGTATGAATTAGTAACTACGTACTTACACTATAGGAAACATATTTAATTAAACGTAAGATTGGCATCATTTATTTACACAAAAGAGAAGGCATTCGGGTCTTCATTACAACAACACATATTGTTTTTGTTTATGTGGGTTATATATGACATAATATGTACATCACAAATACACCCATATATGTCACTGACTGCATATATTTGTGTATTTGTTCACAAAAGAAACATCTCCCCATTCAAGATTATTTAATATGCCAAGTCCTTCGATGACAATGGCTTCTTCTTATATTGCCCATTTCCCAAAATATTGCTTGTAGTGTCTTCTAATGCCATCTCCTTTTGCTTACTTTTTCATATAGGATTGCGGCAAGATGCCCTGTTGTGCCCAGTCTGGCCACAACGTGCGCATCTCCTGTTTGATGATGACTGTCCTGACTTCTGCAAGGTATTTTAAGAATTTAGTTAATTTCCATTCTATATGAACCACGTTGAGATACTATTCCATACGTTAACATTAATTTACTATTTCAAATTCACTATACTAGCCTTTAAAATCAAAACAAACATTCCCATTTCAGTCCATAAAAAATCAAGATGATATTTTAGTCTGGACTTTGTTACCTTGAACTCTCCACGAGACTTTATGCGAACCTTCCTAGGACGTCCAGATGGTCTCTGGACTGCAGGGGGAAGAAGTTCGGCCGTTGTAGAAGAACCTACTTGTGACCCACCAACCGAAGGAACTGGATAAAATTTTCCAGCAAATCCTTGTCTCCATGTTGGGACCCGATACGCTGGTGCAACCATTGCGTCAGATGGGAACCCAACCTTCGAGGCTGCTGCTAGAGCATGCGGACAGGGGATTCCAATTTCGTCATACTCTCTACAAGAACAACTCCCAACGACTAAGTTAACGGTGAAACACTCTCCCCTAGGGTCTTGCACTTGGAACTCTAGTTCACTTATGTCACGCACAGCTAAGGAAGTTGAGAGGTCATAGTTTTCTTCAACAAGTTTACGCACGTTTGGTGTCAATGTTCCCTTCTCGTTGTTTTCTTTTGCACGACGCAATGCCAATCAACCCATCACCGTTGTACGTATATACTCGAGCATCATGATCAGTGGGTACTCTCTTGCCTCCTTAATGGCGCCATTCCATGACTCAGCTATGTTGGAGTCCATTATATTGTATCTTTGACCTTTGAAGTGTGCTCTTGTCCAGTGCGTAAACCCTGTGACGAAGATATTCAGGTCAAATAGGTTTGAAAATGGAATAGCAATGTATATATCACTACGTCCCATAGAATTACATGTATTAGTAAATGGAATAGTACGAACCTATATCCACTAGATATGCAGCACATGCAGGGTTAATTGTCTGTATCTGTAGGAACAGCCTGTTAAATTCCGTGATAGTGAATGCGCGAGCTGCAGCGGACATTAGGTTTCCAAGTCTCGGTATCTTATAGAGGACTTGAATATTCCGCCATAGATGGACCACACACGCTGCATGGTGTGCTTCTTTGTACACCTATGGAAAACGTTACTATACCATTTACTACATAGAATATAAAATAATTGATTTATATTTAGGGTTTCCTTGCAATTGTTACCTTACGAAGGCCGGTGTAAATGCTAGCATGTCTGTCCGAGATAAAGACAAGCTCCGGGCAGTCACTGAAAAATGTGCTCAGCTTCTGGAAAAACCATTCCCACGCATTATCATTTTCGCTGTCAACAACCGCAAAAGCAAGAGGAAATATTTGGAAATTTCCATCCTGTGTGGCTGCGGATAAGAGGCACCCGCCATACTTCCCTTTCATTGAAGTGCCGTCTACAACGACTACTTTCCTCATGAAGGCGTACCCTGCTACAGAAGCTCCATAAGCAACAAAGCAGTATTTAAAGCGTGTGCCCCCCTCTGGTTCATCGTTTTGCTCCATAAAGCAAAGGGTGCCTTCGTTTGAGCGTTGCAACAATCCCAGATATGCAGGAATCAGTGAATAGCTCCCGACCATTGTTCCCATGGCCTGTTCCATGGCTAGCTCCCTTGCGCGCCAAGCTTTCCAATATGATACATTCACATGGAATTCATCAAACAGTATTTTCCTTATTACTGCAGTACTGGGCCCTTCTTAATTCCTACAAAGCGGGATTGTAGAATCTCTCCTATGACTTGTGTTGTCGCAAGTTTGTGAAAGTTCCGACGCTCGTCAACAGTGCATATGTGAGTTAGACTAGCTTGTTGGACTTGGAAGTTACCAGTACCATCTAACAGCATTGCATAAACGCACCATGGACATGATTGTCCAACACACTGAATCACAAGCAGCGAGGTATTTGATCTTGTGGTCTTGAAATGGAACTTTCGATTTATTGCATGTATGGCCAGCTTTATTTTGCAGTCCGCTTTAGACTTGAAGACTTGCCCAACAAATATCTCATCTCCCTCGTAGTGAACATCAGATAGTGCGGAGTCGACACCTATATTGGTACAAGGTGAAGCTATGAGTTAGTTATTCCATATAGTATAGTTAGAAAACATGTTCCATACTATTTACAGTTGCATGGGAAACGACGGTTTAACTCACCTGATACTAGGCGCGCGTTGAAAACCGGAGGGGCATCCCGACCAATCAGAGCCGGATTTTCTGGGTCATTCAGCATGTCGTGTAGAGCTTGATCAAATCTTCCCCAATGTATTCCGTCATCAAGTGGCATCTGTTCACCTTCTTGTGAACTTGCTGAACTTTTATTAGGGTCTTCTATTGGTTCTAGAATCCCAAATATTAAACGTCTACGCACTGGCATGTTTGCTCCTTCGCCTATATCAACCGACGTTTGCAAAACAGGGACCACCATATCATCATTTGAGTCAGTGTCACTGGATGACTCACTAGGCATTTTGTTCTTCCCCTTGTCCGTAGCTGCAATAGGTGGACTTCTAAGATGAATGGCCTGGTTAGGCTCTTGGATTTCTATTCCACCCATTGTGAATGGAATAGCACGACGGCCCGTGCAATCCACACCACCTTCTTGACGTGAAATAGAATCATCAGGGACTTCTATGACACGTCTGTTTGCATTCGGCTCTGTTTGTGGAAGGGTCAGTGGGGTCTCCGATATCGCAAAGTCGTGCCATGATTCGTTCATTATTGGATTCACCCGTGCTGCCATTGTTGGGTTCATATGGGCAGTCTCGCGCGCGATCTGTAGTCCTCCTGTGGGGCAGACTAAGGAGACAAACAGATTAAGCTCCTCTATTGCTCTTCTCATCTCGATGAATCCCCGCACTTCTAAATCATCCGTTATGTATACAGGCAGACCCAACTCAGGGTCGTCGAATGAGACCCACTCTGGGTATTGATAGGATAGTTTCAGCGTCACTCCTTAGGTTGTTACTTGTAGTCGCTCCCTAACGGCTGTAAGTAACTCACGCAACGTCTTCCCGGTACGATGTCGGATATAGTGCTCGAGTTGGTTAGATATGTCCGGTTCAAAAACCCATCGTTTGTATTGGTCACGGACCCACGAACCGATAATCAGTAAAACTCTATCTTGGCTCGTCATCTGCAGTAATAAGTTACAGTATAATTAGTATATCTCAATATCTATTCCATTACACTGTCTACATAATGTTATTCCAACAAACAAGCTTTATCTGAAACACCATTAATTACAGTATTCTGAGGACAGCTAACCTGATTGTCTCCTTCCAGCATTAACTACCTTGCTTCATCACCTTCTTCTTTTTTTTGGAATTGTTCAGATGGAGTTACACTAGTAAATAAATGGAATACACCTTTTATGGATAAAATGTTTTAACTTAGACCACTTATTTGAATGTACACAGTGAAAATATCTTGGTAATTACAATTAGTAACGTGGCTTCCCCCTGTTGTTTCAAATGGAATAACTGTAAGCAACTAATAGCCATTTACTCCATTGCATGCGTCGTCACCTCACCTACCACACACGTCAACCTTCTAGATAACACTTGTAGTAGATCACTTTTGTGATTCTCTATTTCTATTTCATTTAGTGTAAATGAAATGGAAATGGTCTTATTTCCGCTCCATCTCGGTTTAAAATTGTAGTTGGGTTGTGTAAGTTTGTACGTTTGGTGTTCATATATGAGGTATTTGCAATAATTTAATTTCAGTAAAATTTGGGTTGTCTATTGATTAGTGTTTATATTTTTCTAACTTGGTATTAGTGTTCATTATCAATTGTTTGTTTATAGTTTTCTAACTTGAGTTACTTATGTATTGGGTTTATATTTCCTTAACTTGGGTTTAGTGTTCTATTATGATATCCAAAAAAATTTGGTTAGGTTGCATACGTATTGGGGTTCATATTTCCGTATCTTGAGTTTATTGATTACAATCAACTCTTTTATTGCCATCCCCATTAGTTTTGAATTTCATATGCCTCATTAGGAATGTAAATACATGTATCATATCTCCCATTACCTTACTTAGATATATAAAGGATATGCTATGCAACTATGTAATAGTTAACATGGAAAATGTTAAATGGAATAGTAGTTTTCAGAAGTTAATGACATTGTACATACTATTTGGAATATAACTTCTCACATAATAAACGCTGTTAATGGTAATTCAGATCATAACAGTCATATATTATGAGAAGCTAATATTGGCATCATTTCATATAACCAAAATAGAAGATCACATGGTTTTCAGTTCCACAAAAACAATATTTATTATTACATGGTCATATACCGCTTAGTAGCTATATCACAAATACACCCATAAATGGCATTTCTGCAATTATGTGTGTATTTAGCAACAAAATCCATCACTTCCCCATCCATGTTTTTAAAACTGCCAATTCTATATATTGCAATGGCTACCGCTTATATCACAAAGTTTCCAAAATATTGCTTCACCCTCCCTTCTGATGCCGGTACCGGTTGTTTGGTTATTACATTGGGATGCGACAAGCTGCCTTGTTGTGCCCGTAAAGGCCACAACGTATGCACCGCCGGATTGATGATGATGACGTTCCGGAATTTTGCAAGTTTGTACCACAATGAAGTTAGTTCCTATTAATGGGAACACTTTTGCTTACCATTCCCTCATGCAGCAAATATACCCTAATGTTAGGAAAATGTTCTACTCCTCATTAACATTAGGCTATTTGCCTTTCTATATTTAGGCAAAGTTCATCAGTTTGATACAGTGAGATAATTGTTACCTTCCCAAACAGTGTGGTAGAAGCAGAGGTGGTGCCATTCATATTGGTTTTTGAGCCTCCCCCAACAAATGTCTCACCTCCCTGAATATGGACATCTGATATTTCTGACTCCACACCTACAAAGGAATACGGTGAGTTAAATTATGTCGCATTATATAGATCACGACATTTAAGCTTTTCCATTTACTTATCTAAGCACACTACCCGATCTTTGGTGTGCCGTCCGTTGGGGGGGGGGGGTCCTCCCTTTCAAGCAAGTCAGGAATACGTGGGTCATTCACCATATATTGTCCTTCAGCTGCTGCATTATATTGACCGGCTGCTGTGGTTCTTCTTCTATCATTATCTTCTTCACATGTGTTTGGAATGCCTGGAATGCCATATATTAGACGTTCCCATATAGGCCTCTTCCCTTTTCCCGATAGATCAGTAGTAGTTCTGAAGACGGGCACTACCATATCATCATCAGAGTCAGAGTCTGTGTCTGAGGGTGTTTCGATCTTCATTTTTTTCTTCCCCTTCTCCATCGATACACCAGGCTCAGGTTGAATGCATTGTCGAATATTATGCTCCGGTTCTCGTATTTCAACTCCACCTATTTGAAATGGAATAGCTGATGTTCTTGAGTATGCTATACCACTAACTACGTGTGGAATAGCATCGCCACTTTCGAGATTCTTCTTCCCTGGACAGCCCGTCGTATCTGGAATGGTCACAGTGTTGTTAGCCATCGCAAATTCATGCCACTCATCATCTTCTATGTCACAATCTTCTCTCTCTCCGTCACGTTCAGCGCTTCTGGAATTTATATATGAAGCTGGCCCCTCATCATGCACCATGGGACTCCTTACTGAGACAAGTAAATTAACTGCCTCTATTGATCGTCTCAGTTCGATGAAGACCCCCACTTCTGTGTCCTCTGTTATGTATTGGGGCATATCAAGAGCTCCACCGTCAGCTGAGATCCATTCCGGGTATTGATAAGATAGTTTGAAATTCACTCCTTCATAAGTTGGATCTATCTCCTCTCTTACTCCCCTGACTAAATCAGACATGTTCATACCGCTGTAGAGGTTAATGTAGTGCTCACCTTTGAAGGAATGATCTGGTTTGTGTGTGTCACTGACCCAAGCTCCAACAACCAGTAAAACTTTATCTTTGCTATTCATCTGCAGTTAGAAGTAAGTGGTAATCCATTTAGACTTTAAAATATATTCTATTACAGATACATAATAGTATTTTTCTATCACAAGAGAGTAAATTTTCTATGAAACCCGGTTTATTAGAATATTCTCACAAGAAATTACCTCCTCCTTCCTTCAGAGCGGTGAATCTTTAAATTTCTTCACTTTGTTCCTTCTGAGTACTTTGTTGCTTCAGATTTTCTTCACATAGATTTACAGTGATTATTATATGGAATACACCATTTATGGTTTGCTTTGAATAGACATTTAAGATTACCTCTGCTAAGTTCCACCGCTTGTTTACCTATGCACAGTAAAAATATCTTCAGTAAATCTACCTTGTGTACGTGGCTTTCTCCTACTCTTAAAAACGGAATAGCTGTAATCCACAATTGTAAATTTATTGCAGTAAATACATCATTGCCTCTCCCCAACCGCCCACTCCACCGTCTTGGTTCGTGATTATATTACTAAATTACAAACAGGGTTCTATTCTACGTTAGTCATGTCGAATGGAAACGTCTCCCATATATTTGAACTTATACAATTCTATCTAAAATATATAGTATGGAACTACATTCTTGTGGCTTTCTCCTACTCTTTAAAAAGGAATAGCTGTAACCCACAATTGTAAATTTATTGCAGTAAATACATCATTGTCTCTCCCCAACCGCCCACTCCACTGTCTTTGTTCGTGATTATATTACTAAATTACAAACATGGTTCTATTCTACGTTAGTCATGTCGAATGGAAACGTCTCCCATATATTTGAACTTATATTATTCTATCTAAAATATATAGTATGGAACTACATTCTTGCATTCTCCATTAAACACCGTTGTTTCTTTCACACTTAAACTTTTCATCAATTCGTCTCTCTCCATGTTTTCCTTCCTTTGCTTTTGAATATGGTTTACCCACGCGCTTTCTAAAGTGTGTCATTGTTATTAAGGGACATAAATCACCATGTTGTTTTCTCCATGAGTTGGAACCGGTAATTTCTTATGTATAAGGACATAACCGGCAGAAAAGAAAGCAAAAAGTGAAGGAATGCATTACGTCAAAATCTTGTCCATTCCCTCGACTTTTTTTTTGTGTGGCTACTAAGCCAATTAGCCCAAAATAAAATACCCCTTAGTTTTTCAATTTATTTACACTAGAATGCCATTGAAGTAATTAATGAACATATATTTAAGTATTCTGTCTTTTCCTCTTTTAATAATAAAGATTTCCTAAATTGAACCAACTTACTAGGCGCAATTAAATGCACCTCTAGAAATTAAATACAATCAATGTAACATTTTTATCGGCTTGCCAATGTCTACGAATGAAAATTTATCAAACCATGAATCTTCTATATTGGCCAAATCATTTTCATCTTCATGCATAGCTAAAAGATTAAACCTGTTATAAATCATATTGTGGATGTCCATAACTGCCCCGTTCCATAACCGGCCATACTTAGAGAGAGAGAGAGAGAGATGGGCGCGCCCTAGAGAGAGAGAGAGAGAGAGAGAGCCGGCGGCTAGAGAGAGACAAACCCTAATTTCCTTTTCTTTATTGGTTCATGATTTGTACTCTTTCCATATTTGTATTTCTTTTCTCTAGCCTTTCCATTATTCTATGATGGTGTAATTCCCTATATATAAAGGGCTCCTTATGTTTATGAATAATACAGAAACATACAGATTCTAGTCTCTTGTTTCACAACACGTTATCAGCACGATTACTCTAAGAATCCTAAGCTAAAGTCTGAACCCTAAACCCTAAATTCCCCGGCGATAAACCCTACCGACGATCACAAACCCTAATCCGATCGAGAACCTAAAACCCCATATCTAAGGTGTTCCCGATCCCGTTCGCGATCCGTTCCCCAGCTCGCGACCTCAGCCTGTTCGCGAGACACGATCTCAGCCTGCTCGACGCGACACGATAGCAGCTTGCTCCCGTTCGCGATAGACGACCTCAGTCCGCTCCAGCATGCGACGATCTCAGCATTCAGCACGCTCGTGACCCGATAGCAGCTTGCTCCCGTTCGCGATAGACGACCTCAGTCCGCTCCAGCACGCGACGATCTCAGCATTCAGCACGCTCGCGACCCGATAGCAGCTCGATACCGTTCGACGATCTCAGCTCAACTCGCGACCCGATTAGTTCCAGCTCGCGACGATCAGCAAGAAATCTGTTCGCGGCTCTTCTTTATTTGGTGGTCCATTCAACCCGTCTTGAGGTTAAGGTAAAACTAAAACCTAATAAACAAACCCTAAGGCAATAGATCTAATCCCTAATAACCAAAATCGAATCTAATTGCTTGATCAAAGTTGAAACCCTAATTCCCTAAAGCCTAGCCGCATGCATGCACATGCAAACCCTAATTTTGAAATCGAATTTGATTGTTTATGTGATTGAATGTTTTGAATCTAATTATGATCACATAGAACCGATTGCTAGGATTGCTAATCTCATAATTGAATTTGGTTGGTTGAATTGATGAACTAATTGAATGTTATCTTGAGATAGAAATCGCCTTAGTTGATTAGTTCTCATCTTGTTTAAAGACTTAACCTGACCAGCTTGTTCATATAGTGAAACCCTAATTGCATTGATTGATTAATCTTGAACATGATCCGTTAGGTTGATAGTAATTAACTTCTTGATGCATTGCTTGATTATTTGATTGAGGTTTCATGTTTCTATTCATATGATCACTTAGAAACCATGTTGCTAGGATGTATAAACGATTGCATTATGATCATATAGAAACCGTTTGCTAAGGTTGATCATCCTTGTTTGGCCGTGCGGCTTGTTGCATATCCGTTTAGCTTGTCTTGATTGCATCATATAGAGACCACTGAACACTATAATCTTAAAGATGAAATATATAATTTCAGAAGTCGAAAATCAACAACTTGGATTTTGCTGCCCTAAATCTCTCTGGAGATAATTACTTGCAATGGGCACTTGATGCAAAGATCATCCTGAAATCCGAGGGTCTCGGTGAATGTATCACCGAGGGCAATAATGCAAGTGAAAAAGATAGATACAGAGCGATATTGATTATATGCCATCATCTTATTGAGAGTCTCAAAGATCAGTATTTGACTATTGAGAATCCTCTAGACCTTTGGACAGAGTTGAAAACGAGATATGATCACCAGAGAACAGTGTTATTACCAAAGGCTATGTATGATTGGAGGAATCTCAGAATCCAGGACTTTAAGTCCGTGGACGAGTATAACTCTGCCCTATTTAAGATAGTTTCGAAAATGTCACTGTGTGGTGAGGATATAACGGTCAAGGATATGCTTGAGAAAACCTTTTCCACCTTCCACACAAGCAATGTGTTGTTACAACAACAGTACCGTAAGAAGGGCTTCACAACTTATGCTAATCTGATCTCTTGTCTCTTGCTCGCTGAGCAAAACAATGAGCTGTTGATGAAGAACAGTGAATTGAGATCTCCTGGAACAAACCCATTACCTGAGGCACATGCGGCCGTAGTGGCTAAGAAAGAGTCGAGGCCAGCACTGCCGTGGTTGTGGAAAATAGCATGGGCGTGGTGGTTGAGGCCGAAACTCATTTGGATGAGGCCGAGGCAATTATAATTCTTATGTTTGTGGCCAAGGAAACTCTTATGGAGGCCGTGGACATGGCTGAGGCCGTGGTACATCTTTCAAGCCACAAAACTCGACCAAATCCGTGTGTCATAGATGTGGTATGGATAATCATTGGGCTAAATAATGTAGGACTACCAAACATCTCGTTGACCTCTACCAAGAGAGTTTGAAAGGGAAGAATCATGAAGCTCATATGACTTATCAAGATGGTGAAGAAGATTTCAACCATGAACGAGATGATCTCATGGATTAAGAAACTTTAGATTGTTTATAAAATCAAAGTTAATTTCGGCCATCTATGTTTTGTATTTTTTTGCTTTGTGTTTTCTATGTTTTGATTTCTTTGAACTTGTTTTGAATCTTAATAAATGAAAGTTTTTATAAAAGAAGTCTCTAAAGTATCATTCTAAGAGAAGCCTATTGAGCTTTAAAGACATTCGAATGAATGGCTTTCATATTAAGACTAAGGGCGAAGGAAACAAAGAGTTCCTTCAGATCATTGAGATCAGCCAAGGCTATAAGAAAGTCTTAGAGACTATACATGCGCTCTCTACTGGCCTTTACTATGCTAAGGGATAGAGGCCAATGTCATATAAAACCGTGTGGCCACCGAGAATTTTACTCTCTGGCACGACCGGCTTGGTCATCCTGGTTCAACCATGATGCGAAAGTTGATTTTGAATACAAACGGCCATACTTTGAAAGAGAAAGTGTTGGGCTGGTGAGTTCACGTCCCAAGCGTTTAATGATTATTGTATGTCCCTGGGGGTAAGTGTGGAACACTCTGTGGCACATGTACATACACAGGACGGCTTAGCCGAATCATTCATAAAACAAATTCAGCTAATAGCTAGACCATTGCTTATGCGGTCTAAGCTTCTGGCCTCAGCTTGGGGACACACGGTCTTGCACGCGGCCGAACTGATTCGTATAAGACCATCTACTGAACATATATATTCACCATTACAATTGCTTACGGGTCATGAGCCAGACATATCCCATCTTAAGACATTTGGTTGTGCCGTCTATGTGTCAATTGCCCCACCACAGAGAACAAAGATGGGACCTCAAAGGAGAATGGAGATATATGTTGGATATGATTCTCCCACGATTATAAAATACCTTGAGACAACTACGGGTGATTTATTTAACGCCATGAATGCGTGATACCACTCAAATTACCCTAAGGAGTGAATTGCTCTCTCAAATAAGAGGTTTAATTGTAGTACTTAGGGATTGAATCCACAAGGAGCTAGGGAAACTATTAAACCTAGTAATTTATTAATTCTAAGTGTTTGTTGTTTTATGCTTTTAAAGTAAATAGCAATCCTAATTGAGCAAGTCTATTGCTCGACTAACAAGATGATGTGGGGGTGTAACTTATTGGAATGGTATTAGATGCATGGTTTCTATTCAGGTGTTGGAGATTATAATCCTATAGATGCCTATCAGTTGCATGCATGATATATTAGAGCTCAACCCCTTAGACACAATGATCAGGAATGGCAATGTTTCACTGGTTAACTAACTAGATCTTGGATCTCAACTGTCGTATATTTATCTCAAGAAAGTGTCGATCGATGGTACTGTAGGGATATCGATCGATACATCTTTCACAAATATCGATCGATTGTCAGAAGACAATATCGATCGATGCTTCTAGTTAAGCCTTAGGCGTAAGTTGATAATGCTCACTAGCTTTCTAGTTCAGCGGTAGCCTTTTTCCAGTTGTCTAGTATGACAGATTAAGTTCAGGACTGGATGGTCAACGATGCTTGACTCATGCAGATTCCTAGATTCAATATCCTAGGTAGCTAATCTAGAACAAGCATTTAGAACAATCAGTCAATGAATACCACAACTTAACAATCTATAGTTGGGGCTAATCCCTCTTACCTATTTGAACTCTGAATCTAACAAGTAAACTACTCAGACATAGCTAAGCAATTCATGACACAAAATGTAAATGAAAACTGCATAGAATAGAATAGATGAATCAATGGAGTTCCAATAACAAATCTCTCTATGATCTTTTCTCCTAAAACTCTCTGCTGAAAATAAGAATACAAAGGTGGCTCAAAGCTCTCTTGCCTCCTAACACTTAGGCAAGTATATATCTATTAGGTTAAAAACTCGTCAGGGGTAATCTTGTAATTTGGTGAAGTCTTGGGTTTAAAGTCGGCTGGAACCAAGTCGTGCTTCCGCGTCTCGACATCGAGGTATGTTACATGATGTACATCGATAATCTTAATCTTCAATCGTCGAGGCTCCTCTTCTGTATCGATCGACGACACTGGATGTGCATCGATCGATTGTGTCTTCTTCGTATCGACCTCTAATGATCAGCTCGGATGAATACTCATTTAAGCTCCTAAATGCTCCATAATCATCACTTTACTCCAAGATACTTATATACCTGAAAACATACCTAATAGGATAGAATATATAGTATATAGATAGTAAAATACTTATATACCATGGGTGAAAAAGGGTCAAATACATGGTATATCAACTCCCCCAGACTTACCCTTTCGCTTGTCCTCAAGCAAAACAAACAGGCAGTCTCTCTGAAAGAGGTTTGAAAACAGCAGAGACTTATAGATATCAAACATAGAAATCATCACCTCTACAATTTCGAAAACCACATCTAAAGTCCTAATCACAAAAGCACATTATGCAATATCCTAGCTTAGCAACCAAGTTCAACTAGTGTGCAACTTAGCAAATCCTGTCTGACATTCCTCTCTACTAACCTCATTTCTTAGCATAAATATAAAAGTGCATGCTTTACCTTGGGAGTATCGATCACATGATGCAAGGACTTCAGACAAGTATATGGAACTGCAGGTAAAAGTTAGTTCATAATTTCTCTCTCTCTAATTTCTCTCTTGAGTCAAAGTCTGCTTCCATTGTAGGATCAGTGACCAAGATTGGACAGGCATCCATGAATCAAGTCTTAATGGTGGTTGCCACCAAGCCCTGTTCACTTCTTTTTGACCTATATCCAAGAATTCTTTGTGAAGCGAGCCTTGAAGATTGCCGCCTCCAAGTCCCGTTCGAATTCTTTATTTGGAATCTTCATGAAGTAAGCCTTATTGGTTTTAGCCACCAAGTCCTGTTCAGATTCCACCTAGCTAAATCCAAAGTCCTATTTAAATAATAAATTTCGGATTTTTTTTAAAACTAATCCTAACTATTCTAGGGTCGAAATAGAGAGCGAAAATTGTGATAAATAAATCTACATAAGGCATTACCTTCTAGACTTGTCTGAAGAATCCAATCCCATGTATACCAAGCCCCAAGACAAGCGGTTATGTCAGGTTTTGTATGGAGGTCAGCTTTGGTTCCTTCAAACAATCAAAGTAAGTGTGTATAGTTGACAGGTTGATCCACTTTGGCATCTTAATACTATCTGCAATTAGTAAATCTAGAATGGTGCTAAAGAGTGGTTAGACATTCAAGTAATAAAATCATAGTCCATTTCACATAGCTAAGCATAATTTATAAAAAAGTCTTTTTATAAGAATCAGAATGAATCATATCAGTAAACCTCCGCTAGACTTAAATTACACTGTCTCAGTATAACACAGTCGGAGTTATGGTGGAAATAAATCATAAGTACAAATGTAACAAGTTAGGAAGATAAACCTGACCGGAGTGGGAATAGATCGATGTGCATAGGTAAGCATCGATCGTCGTGTGTGTGTATGTGTCGATCGATGTCGACTTCTCGTCCACGGTTGATAAGTTGGTAATCATCCTACTTTGGTCTTGCAATAAATCTGAAAGAATAAAAACGAAACTAAATACCAATAACTAGGAAAACTAATTAAAATTACCTAATAGTGGGTTGCCTCCCACTCAGCGCTTTGTTATAATCATTTAGCTTGACTTTGGAGGTATGTGGCTAGTTGGTGGAAAAACAGCTACTTGTTGGGAAACAGGCATCCACCTCATCTCTGTACATTCTGGACCAAGCTGCAATGAAACTTCTTGTGGCCTCATCATTTCTGGTCCATCTCTCATCCGTCTTTTGTACTGCATTTGAGATGTTCTGTAGCCCTTCTAGGATGTCTTCAATGTTGAACTGATACCTTCCTATTTGCTGTAGGCGTATTCTGATAGCTCGTTCAGTTGCTCCTACATTGACTCCATGTGGTTTGGTATCAGCTGCGCGTCGTCTGGTATGGACGTGGTATCGATCGATGCGACCAGCTGTCTATCGATCGTTGCTGGTGTAGCACTGTCGATCGATTTGGAGTGTGCTCCGTCGATCGATGCTGATATCTGGTGTTGAGATGCGACTTGCCTTTGAATGGCTCTGACTTCCTTCTATAGCCATTCTGCTTGGCTATCTAGTCCACTGATTTTGACGTCGAATGGAAAGTAGATGTCATCACACCGCTTCTCAAGTCGCTCCTCCAAGGTGTCTATAGCATTGTAAAGCTTTGATGTGATCTGATCAACTGCCTCTGCTGTGGAGGGAAGATGTTCTGTAGGTTTCTTGCCGTCGAGCCTGCGGAACCTATCGATCGATGTTGAACCTTCTTCCTAAAAATCGTGTTGATCATTAAGCTTACCAATGTCCTTCTAGACATTCGTCATCTGTGTAGACAAGGTGTCCAAGTAGCGCATGATAGGTGAGGTGAAACGGTCGTGCATATCCTCATACGATTTCAACCTATCCTCTATTGCTGCGAACCTTGCGTTGATCGATGAGATGTTGCAGATATCGATCGATGTGGCTGGTTGTGGATCATTCATGCGAATGGTGTTCAGTTCTTGCTGTAGCAGATCAATTCTCGTGCTCAATCAGTCCACGTTGTTGTTGAGAGGGTTGTAAACGTCGTTAATCCTCGTGTTGATGTATGCGATCTCCCATTCATCCTTCTTTTCTGCCAAACTTTCCGGTTCTGCAGGAATCTGGGATGTCTGTGGCTTGACGTCGATCGATGTTCCTTTGTTGGGGTAGATCGATGTTGATGTCGTAGCTTCTTTTTCACGGTTGTGCTGCATACTCTCAATCTCTGTCCTCAGCTCTGCCATACATCTGAAAAGCTCATTGTAACCTCTGTACAAAGGCTGATAAGTGTCATCCACTAATGTCTTGTGTTCATCTCCAAGTGTTTCCTGAGTTCCACAAATACCAGTCACCATCTCATTGATCTCCTCCTTGGTGTAGATATCTGGTGCCAGTGTTGTAGGTGTGAAGGTAGTGGCATGTTCTGGAAGACATATGTGACCCTCTCCAAATAGGGATGCTCTTTCCAGAATTTTCTTGATGTCATCCTTGGTAACATGAATCATATCACCAGTTGCGTTCATTGCATGTCCAGACTCGTCTCTGTAGACTCCATATTCGTCATTCTGTTCCCATCTGAACTTTCTGGCTCCATAGCTGTCATAAGCGCGACGTCCACATTCATAACGCCTATCGATCGATGATGAAGTTTCTTTATCTAGCAACGTTGGTGTTATCCTGTCGAGCGATGTAGGAGCAACCTCGTCGATCGATGCATGGCTAACAGGTGTGCACGTTTGGTGTGAACCAATTCCTGTTGTTGTAGCCTTTGGATATACGTCTACAACAGATCGATTGTTGTCTGGGATGCTGCGTTGCTGCGTAAACAAGTTGTCTACTCCATTGGCCAACTGAACAATATCTGCTATGTCCTCTCTGGATACTTGTAAAATCCTTCCATCCATAGCTCTTGCATGACCATCTTGGTCCCAGAAAATACCAAATTTATCAGGCAATAGAAAGTCGTAATCATTACTCATACTCTCAGTAGATAGAGAAAGTTTAGGTTTAGAATGATTATCGATCGATGTTGATACTGAGGTATCGATCGATGGTAGACGTTTTTCTGCTGAGTTAGGGTTTCTGGATCGAATGCTTCTCCTGGATGTTCCTTCCGATTGGTGTGTGGGAGCATTCATCTTTTCTGCTTCTGTTTCGTGAGAAGTACTCCTGGGTGCAAAACTCCTGGGTGCAAAACTCCTTATATAGGTGTTGTTAAACCTATTTAAAATAGGAATATTCCCTTTTTCCTTTTCTGAGGCGGCGGCTTTAATATCGATCGATGTACCGGGTGTGGTATCGATCGATGCAGATGATCGTTTTGCTGGATGAGGGTGGGAATCAACCGATGCTGAGTAGTTGCTGTCGATCGATGGTGTAGGCGTGTTGTTGAAGGAATGGGTTGAATATCTTTCATCCTGCATAGAAATCTCTATAGCTCTTTCCTTCCAGTAATCCTCATCATACTCGTCAGTAGGATCCTCATTGGATGAAAGAATCACAGTCTCCACTGCAAAACTTTCGTGGAATCCACTATCTGCCCAACTGCTTATCGAATAGTCATCTCGTCCGTTCTTGTTGGGTTGTTGAAAGGAAATTTCTGGATAGTACTGATCTGGTAATGTGGAGTGGTCTACCGGTTGCATCCTGTCGAGGGACGTGAATAGCGTTCATCGGTCGTCGGTGACTCATTGGAATCGATCGATGTGACAGTGTGAGTGTCGATCGATTCCGAGTACTCGGTTACGTACTCTGCTCCACAATGGCATGCTGAAATGTAGCCAATATCATTTCCAAGCTCCACGAGGTTGACCTATTATCTCACAACTCGAACTAGGTCATAGTGGACGTCTGGATCTATCTGTGTCAGACATAATCTGTTGGTGTTCATGTCACATACAGCTCCTACTGTAGCTAAGAAAGCTCTTCCAAGCAGAAGTGAAGAGTTTCAATTAAGCTTGATGCCCATGACATGAAAGTCTACTGGGACAAGGGCATTACCAATCTGTACCTCAAGGTCTCTTATGATGCCTCCTGAGCTCGTATCTGAAAGATCCACGATGGTGAAAGATTCTGATGAGGGCTCTATTTTCAGACCCAGCTGGTCTGCCATGACCTTAGGTAGGATACTGACTGATGCTGCTGTGTCACAAAGTGCATGGGGAAATTCAATACCCTTTACCAGACATGGTATTGCAAACTTCCCAGGATCACTCTTCTTCTTCAATCTGATCCTTAGTTCAATCCTTTCCCTCACACGATGAAACATTCTCCCAATGTCCTCCTAAGTTTCCTTAGTCTCCCTGAAGAACATCCACAACTGGTGTGTGAAATAAACTTCATCAAATTGTTTCTCCACTGGGATTCTGAGGACTCTCTTAGTGAAACCATCTATCTCCTTCTCATTAGCTTCCCTCTTGGGTTCTTAGGAGTCTTCTCCTTCCTTTTCCTTAACACTCTTCCCTCAGTTGCCTCATCAACTTGCATAGGCTCTGGTGTAGTGTCTGAAGGGTTGGTTTAAGGCTCTGGTGGGTTTGCTAAAGGTTTAGGTGGTGGTCTGAGTGTGTTGATTCGGTTACTATCAATTAATGGTAATCACACTCGGTGGGTAAGAGGTGTCCGTCGATCGATGGAAGGTGAGGGGGGCTCGATCAATGTAGGTCTCTCTTTGTCGATCGATGGCTGGCTCAAGCGGTCGATCGATTTTGACGTAGAGAGGGGAGGGTGGGTGAGGGTGTTTTTCTGTGAATTCCTCATGAGTCATGATTCATACTGCACTACACTCCGCAGCCGATTCAGCAGACGACATCGATCGATGATTAGAGTGATCCATTGATCGATCTTCGTCTTCGTCTGTCGAGCGATGGTGTCGAGCGATGTGCATCCATTGACATCGGTCGACACCAGTGTGATCCGTCGAAACTCATGGAGCTTTCAACTTAGAAGTCTCCTTCTCCAAGCTTCTCATGCTTCACCACTTGCCAGAAATCATCATCTAGGATGGCATTCACGTGATGTTTTGCGTTCTCAACTCCTGCCTCTATAGCCAAGGCTTCTTGCCTCTTTACAGTGTCTCCAGTCTGAGCCACTTGCATTTTAAACTTCCTCACTTGAGTCCCTAAGGTCTCAATTCTTGTGTCCAGACTGTTGTAGGCAGAATCTATCTTTCCATTTCCATTGAAGTCCACAGTGAGTTGCTGCTGTCCTTCCAGAACTATGTCAAGCAGTGCTTCAATCTTGCTTTCCTGAGTCCGCGGTGGTGGATTCTGGTAGTATGAGTTTCCATACCCTCTGCTGTTGTTGCTGAAAGGTTTCTGGAACTGTGAACTCTGGTTACTCCTTTGACCATTGACATAAAAGTTCATGTTTCCACCCTGGTTTCCAGATCTCTGAAATCCAGTACCTCCAATATAGTTCACATCCTTTTCTCCTTCCATGTCTACAGCTACTTCTCCTTCAGCTCATCATACCTGCTTCCTAAGAAGCTCATGAACCACATCTAACTTAGCTCTAACTTCGTCCATCTGCTCCTTTCCTAGGGATGCAACAGACTTCTTCATCTCAAAGTCAGTGTTCTTGGTGTTGCTGCTTTTTGCTAGATTTTCTATCAGTCTCATAGCCTCCACCGGATTCCTGGTGTTGAAGTTTCCATTGCTAGCTGTATCAAAAGCCATCTGATACCTCAAGGTGATACCTCTGAAGAAAGTGCTCAGCAGTTGCACTTCATTAAATCCATGGTGTGGACTGTATCGCTGGAAGAACTTGAATCTGATCCACTCATCTTTAAAAGACTCTCCAGTCTCCTGCGCAAACGTAGTAATTTTGCTCTTCAAGTCTTCAGCGCGTGCCTAATCAAAGAAGTTTCGCAAGAAAGCATTCTTGATGTCGGCCCAGGATTTTAGAGATCATGTGGGTAGCTGCTTAAGCCAATGCATCGCTTCTCCAGTCTGAGTATACTTGATGAACTTGCACAATAGGCAGTCCTCAGGGACTCCATCCATACGAATAGCAGCGATAAGATCCTCAAACCTCTCCAGATGGTCCATAGGATGCTCGTGCGATAACCCAGAGTATGGTAGTTGCGACACGAGTGTGTAGTACTGAGGCTTCAGCTCGAAATTCTCCTTCTGAATCTCTGGAAGGGGAATAGCTGATCTGTTGGTGTAGTACTCGTCTGGACGATTGTAGTCGGCCAGTACTTTTGGTGGAGCAGCCTCTTCTACAGGTTGAGCAGCTCCTGTAGCATCAGCATCAAGGATTACATTCCCCTGAGCGTCTAGTTTCTGACCTGTTGCATTACGCAGATGATCATCCTGGTCATACATGTCTCCATTCTCATCATGTATGAGAATAACAGTCGCAACCATGTTCCGCGACTGAGGATCGATCGATGTAAGCGTTATAGGATCGATCGATGTCGAACGAGGTATATCTGTCGACGATGAAGGTCGGGTATCGGTCGATGGGTTGGTGCGAGAATCAGTCGACGTGAAAGCTGCTGCGTCGAGCGATGTGGAACATTGACCTTTGCGGATCGTGCGTTCCAGGTGAGCAGGATCTTCTGAGAATAGCAAGTGGTTTTCTTTGTTGCTTCTGGTACTGCTAGGCATGCACCTGAAAAGACAAATCTCTCTATGATCTCCTAAAACTCTCTGCTGAAAATAAGAATACAAAGGTAGCTCAAAGCTCTCTTGCCTCCTAACACTTAGGCAAGTATATATCTATTAGGTTAAAAACTCGTCAGGGGTAATCTTGTAATTTGGTGAAGTCTTGGGTTTAAATTCGGCTGGAACCAAGTCGTGCTTCCGCACCTCAACATCCAGCGATGGTACAGAATGTACGTCAATCGATCTTAATCTTAAATAGTCGAGGCTCCTCTTATGTATCGATCGACGACACTGGATGTGCATCGATCGATTACAATCCTTGTATGGTTATGGCATCCAATGGAGAATGTTATAATCATATTGTGGATGTCCATAACCGGCACGGTCCATAACCGGCCCGGTCCATAACTGGCCCATACTTAGAGAGAGAGAGAGAGACGGCTGTGCCCTAGAGAGAGAGAGAGAGAGACAAACACGTAGGAGTCGCCACAACATAAATCAATCCATATCTATCATGCCAATCAAAAGGCCAAGCATCGATCGACGGGACAACTCAGACATCGATCGACAGGATAACACCAACGTCGACCGATAAGGATGTCCCGATGTCGATCGACAGACGTTATGAATTTGGATACCGCGCTTTTGACATGTACGGAGCCAGAAAGTTCACTTGGGAACAAAGGGACGAGTATGGAGTCTACAAAGATGAGTGTGGACACGCACGAGGCGTAGCTGATGAGATGATACCTGTCACAAAGGACGACATTAGGAAATTACTGGAAATAGCATCTCTTTTTGAAGAGAGCCACATCTGTCTTCCAGAACATGCCACTTCCTTCACACTCACAAGACTGGCACCAGAACTCTACACCAAAGATGAAATCAACGAGATGGTGACTGGTATTTGTGGAGCTCAGGAAAAACTGGGAGAGGAGCTCAAATCATTGGTAGAAGATACACATCAACCTTTGGATAGAGGCTACAATGAGCTTTTCAGAAGTATGGTAGAAATGAGGACAGAAATTGAGAGTTTATGACAGCAACTTGAGAAGGAAGCCACGACCTCAGCATCGATCGACGCACCACATGCACCATCGATCGACGTCAGTCTTCCGACAACCCAGATCCCTGCAGAACTGCAATGTTCAGCAGAACACAAGGATAAATGGGAAGTCTCATACATCAACGCGAGGATAAACGACGTGTACTACCCTCACAACAACAACGTGGACTGGCTGAGCACTAAAATCGAGCTACTACAGCAAGATCTGGACATCATTCGCAAGAAGGACCAACAACCAGCCACATTGATCAACGTGTGTACCATCACATCGCTCAACGCTAAGATCTCCGCCATGGATGATAGGCTGCAGACTTACGAGGACATGCATGACCGCTTCGTATCACCTGTCATGCTACATTTAAACAGACTGTCTAGTCAAATACTTCATGCCCAAAGGGATATTGATAAAATTACTAATCAAAATTTTTTGCAGGCAAACTCATCTTCGATCGACAGGCTACGAAGACCATGGATCGATGGCAAGAATCCTGTGGAGTTACTTCCTTACACAGCAGCAGAGGTTGACAAGATCACATCCAAGATCTACACTGCTATAGGCACCATGGAGGAACGACTTGACAAACGCTGCGATGACATCTACTTTCATTCGACAACATAATCGGTGGACTAGACAGCCACGCAGAATGGCTACAGAAAGAAGTCAAAGCCATTCAGAGGCAACTCGCAGCTCAACACCAGATATCAGCATCGATCGACAGGAAGCGAGCGAAATCGCTCGATGGTAAGCCGCTGAGATCGACCGACGAACACTTAATCGCATCGATCAACGCCGAGTCTACACCAGCCGGCGAGCAGCTGATACACAAAAGAATAGAGTCAATGCACGAGGAACTGACAGAACTTTCAGCATACGCCTATGACAACATAAGCTGGTACCAGGTCAGCATTGACAACGTTCAAGATAGGCTACATAACATCTCCAATGCACTTAAGAAGATGGATGACAAATGGACAAGAAATGATGAGGCCACAAGAAGTTTCATTGCATCTTGGTCCAGAATGTGCAGAGATGACGTGGATGCTTGTTTTCCAACAAGCAGTTGTTTATCCACCAAATAGCCAATCACTACCACAGTCAAGCTAAATGACTATAACCAAGCGCTGAGTGAGAGGCAACCCACAATTAGGTATTTTATTTTAGTTTTATTAGCTAGCATTTATTTACTTTCGTTTTAATTCTTTCAGATTTGGGAGACCCAAGTAGGAGGACCTGAATATCGACCGCCGACGAGACGTCGACATCGCTCGACATAGACAAACACACGACGATCGATGCAACATTTTCCCATCGATCGATATCTAATCCGGTCAGATGTATCTTCCTTACTTGTTACATTTCGTACATCATGAATTACTCCATCATAACTCCGGCTAAGTTACACTGGGACAGTGTAATTTATGTCTGGGGGGAGATTTACTGATATAATTTATTTTATTCTTATATAAAAGAAATTTTAATAAATTATGCTTAGCTATTAATAATGGGACTATAATCTTATATTGATTTAAACTTGAATATCTAACCAATCTTTAGCACCATTTTAGATTTACTGATTGCAGATAGCACTATAGATGCTAAAGCAGATCAACCTATCAACTACACACTTGCCTTGACCATATGAAGTAACCAAAGATGATTTCCAACACTAAACCTGACATAACCGCTTGTCTTGGGGCTTGGTATACATGGGATCGGATTCTTCAGACAGGTCTGGAAGGTAACGCCTTGTGTAGATTATTTATCACATTTTCTATCTCTAAATTTCGACCCTAGAATAGTTAGTTATTTATATTTCATTTCAAAAAAAAAAATCTATTGTTTACTTAGGATGAGTCTGAACATGACTTGGTGGCTAAAACCATTAAGGCTTTGATTCATAAAGACTCCAATAAAAGAGTTCGAAACGGGACTTGGAGGCGGCAATCTTCAAAGCTCGCTTTCACAAAGAATTCTTGGATATAGGTCTAAAAGAAGTGAACAGAGCTTGGTGGCAACCACCATTAAGTTTTGATTCATGGAAGCCTGTCCAATCTTGGTCACTGATCCTGCAATGGAAGCATACTTTGACTCAAGAGAGAAAATTAGAGAGAGAAAAATTAGGAACTAACTTTTACCTGCAGTTCCAGATACTTGTCTGAAATCCTTGCATCCTATGATCGATACTCCCAAGGTAAAGCATTCACTTTATATTTATGCTAAGAAATGAAGTAAGTAGAGGGGATGTTAGACGTGAATTGCTGAGTTGTGTTATGTTAGAAATGGTTGCTAAGCTAGGATATTGCATAGTGTGCTTCTGTGATTAGGACTTTTTAGATGTGGTTGCAAAATTGTTGAGGAAAAGATTTCTATGCTTTAAAATCTGTAGTCCCTAATATTTTCAAACCTCTTTCAGAGAGACTGCCTGTATGTTTTGCTTGAGGACAAGCAAAAGGGTAAGTCTGGGGGAGTTGATATACCTTGGATTTTACCAGTTTTCATCCATGGTATATAGGTGTTTTACTATATATATATATATTGTTGGGGTCAAAATCGGTCACGACGGAATCAATGTCTGAAAGTCCGTAAAAATCAGCATAACCGTTTTTACGAAAAATAATCTTCGTAAAGATATCTTTACGAACAGCCTTGCAGTAAAATATCGTCCAAATCTCAATCGAACCACTAAATACCGATTGTCCGAAGGCAACGGAAATGTATCCAAATCGGCCGCGGACAAGCTCGAGTATGGAAATCAGACTGCGGACAAGCCAAGCTCGATCGATACGCGACGACCAAGCATGCACCCAGCTCGGTCGCTACGTAGCGACCGAGCGTCCGTCTCGCTCGGTCGCTACGTAGCGACCGAGCTCGAGCCAAGCTCGGTCGCTACGTAGCGACCGAGCATCTGTCTCGCTCGGTCGCTACGTAGCGACCGAGCGTTCGTCCTGCTCGGTCGCTACGTAGCGAACGAGCTCGAGCCAAAGCTCGGACGCTACGTAGCGACCGAGCGATCATCCCGCTCGGTTGCTACGTAGCGACCGAGCAATCGCCCCGCTCGGTCGCTACGTAGCGACCGAGATCGAGCCAAAGCTCGGTCGCTACGTAGCGACCGAGCGATCGTCCCGCTCGGTCGCTATGTAGCGACCGAGCGATCATCCCTCTCAGTCGCTACTAGCGACCGAGCTCGAGCCAAAGCTCGATCGCTACGTAGCGACCGAGCGCTCGTCCCGCTCGGTCGCTACGAAGCGACCGGGCTCGAGCCAAAGTTCGGTCGCTATGTAGCGATTGAACCTTTCCGAACGTCAATACGACACCAGTTCTTGCATTCTCGTCAAAACCTTCGAATGCTATCTCCCGAAGACCGTAGCAAGCTCAGTCCATGTTTCCCGCCATTCTAATTCATCGATCAAACTTCGCGGAATAGAAACTGCGGAAAACTCGTAGTAAACGTGTCGAGTCGGAAGACGGCCCAAAGGGACCTAAAACACGACTCGAGGCCCATCCTATGATTTTACTAACCAAAAGCCCGTAAACCACAGCCTGGTTTACGCTTGGTCCACAAGGAAGGATAAATGTCAAGTTTCCGCGGATAAATACGGAAGTTTTGAAGATAATTGTGAAGATCGGGAAAAATGGAATATCTCCATTTTTATGCTATGACGGCTTAAGGGCAGAAGAGTAAAAGCGTAAACCAACCTTGGAGGTAGTATATAAGGAGTCCTAGGCGAGGAGCAAGGGAGACAGCACTTTTTAGATTCGGAATTCTCTGCACTTAGAAACTTTAGGCTTATTCTCGACAAGTTCGGTTTCTATGACTGGCACTCAATTACTAGACGAACTCGCCCAGGCAGTTCGATCTCTTGTCCAGCTCTATCAATTGAACTACGTTCGGCTTGATCCTCGAAAGGGGTACGTAGGCAGCCTTTAACAAGGTTCAGTCCGAAATCAATCAAAAACCTTTTCTTTATCTATTTCGTCTTTCGTTATCGAGCTGCGACTCAACTAGGTTTGAGCTATTAGGCCGCTAGAACTAAGTAACTCGCTGACAGCCTTTGCGGCCAAAGCTTTCATGATCTCTTGTAATGATCGCAACGCTCTTACGCGGAATCGAAATAAGATCAATTGTTTTCTCTAAACTCGTTTGTTATCTTTTCATAATTTCCGCATATATTTGGTCACTTGTCGTTGGCTCTCGCAGAGATCCGGGACCTCTGGGAAATTAGGGTTTTCCTAGTTTCCTTATTTAAACGGAAATCGACAGTGCGAATTTTGGTTCCCACAGTTTGGCGCTAGAAGGAGGGGGGGTTACGGATTACTCTTACTCATGGCCACAAAACGCTTGATCAAAACGATGTTTGGATATATGAAAGACAAACTCGCAGCACTGACTGCTCCTATGGCCAACGCTTACGCAAACGCCGTAGTTTTCAACAAAATCGAAAACTTAGTCGCGACCTTCCGCCACAGGAAGAGCACTAAAACAAGCTCGCGATTTCTCCCTGTAAACAAGAAGGGAAACGATAAATCTTATCAAAACCCCGTAAACAAATCTCGATGCGTAAGGGTTTTACCAAAACACGTTTTCCGAAAACATTTCGGAAGGATAAAACTTGTTCTCCCAAAAAAACCGCTGAAAAACCCTTACGTTAATCGCGGAAAAACGAAACACAACAAAACGATTACACAGCTCGGTCGCTACGTAGCGACCGAGCATGCACACTGCTCGGTCGCTACGTAGCGACCGAGCACGCACACGCTGCTCGGTCGCTACGTAGCGACCGAGCACGCACACTGCTCAGTCGCTACGTAGTGACCGAGCTCAAGCCAACTCTCCACTCGCTACATAGCGACCTGTAAGGCCTCAGAAAGGTCATCCTTTGGGTTCTATTTTGAATCCTCATCGAAACGCTTTTCGTTTCGTCTCAATCGGAGTTTCCGTTGAGATTTTACGACGAAAACAAGTGGGACTCGTCTCGGCTTGCTTCCACTCGCTACGTAGCGACCTGTCAGACTGTCAGTCGCTACGTAGCGACCTGTAAGGCCTCAAAAAGGTCCTCCTTTGGGTTCTCTTTTGAACCCTCGTCAAAACGCTTTTCGTTTCGTCTCAATCGGAGTTTCCGTTGAGATTTTACGACGAAAACAAGTGGGACTCGTCTCGGCTTGCTTCCGCTCGCTACGTAGCGACCTGTCAGACTGTCAGTCGCTACGTAGCGACCTGTAAGGCCTCAGAAAGGTCCTTCTTTGGGCTCTCTTTTGAATCTTCGTCGAAACGCTTTTCGTTTCGTCTCAATCGGAGTTTCCGTTGAGATTTTACGACGAAAACAAGTGGGACTCGTCTCGGCTTGCTTCCACTCGCTACGTAGCGACCTGTCAGACTGTCAGTCGCTACGTAGCGACCTGTAAGTCCTCAGAAAGGTCCTCCTTTGGATTCTCTTTTGAACCCTCGTCGAAACGCTTTTCGTTTCGTCTCAATCGGAGTTTCCGTTGAGATTTTACGACGAAAACAAGTGGGACTCGTCTCGGCTTGCTTCCACTCGCTACGTAGCGACCTGTCAGACTGTCAGTCGCTACGTAGCGACCTGTAAGGCCTCAGAAAGGTCCTTCTTTGGGTTCTCTTTTGAATCCTCGTTGAAACGCTTTTCGTTTCGTCTCAATCGGAGTTTCCGTTGAGATTTTACGACGAAAACAAGTGGGACTCGTCTCGGCTTGCTTCCACTCGCTACGTAGCGACCTGTCAGACTGTCAGTCGCTACGTAGCGACCTGTAAGGCCTCAGAAAGGTCCTCCTTTGGGTTCTCTTTTGAATCCTCGTCGAAACGCTTTTCGTTTCGTCTCAATCGGAGTTTCCGTTGAGATTTTACGACGAAAACAAGTGGGACTCGTCTCGGCTTGCTTCCACTCGCTACGTAGCGACCTGTCAGACTGTCAGTCGCTACGTAGCGACCTGTAAGGCCTCAGAAAGGTCCTTCTTTGGGTTCTCTTTTGAATCCTCGTCGAAACGCTTTTCGTTTCGTCTCAATCGGAGTTTCCGTTGAGATTTTACGACGAAAACAAGTGGGACTCGTCTCGGCTTGCTTCCACTCGCTACGTAGCGACCTGTCAGACTGTCAGTCGCTACGTAGCGACCTGTAAGGCCTCAGAAAGGTCCTCCTTTGGGTTCTCTTTTGAATCCTCGTCGAAACGCTTTTCGTTTCGTCTCAATCGGAGTTTCCGTTGAGATTTTACGACGAAAACAAGTGGGACTCGTCTCGGCTTGCTTCCACTCGCTACGTAGCGACCTGTCAGACTGTCAGTCGCTACGTAGCGACCTGTAAGGCCTCAGAAAGGTCCTCCTTTGGGTTGTCTTTTGAATCCTCATCGAAACGCTTTTCGTTTCGTCTCAATCGGAGTTTCCGTTGAGATTTTACGACGAAAACAAGTAGGACGCTTCTCGGCTTGCTTCCATTCGCTACGTAGCGACCTGTCAGACTGTCAGTCGCTACGTAGCGACCTGTAAGTCCTCAAGGGTTCCTGCTTTGCGTTCTTCTTTGAATCCTCTTCGAAACGCTTTTCGTTTCGTCTCAATCGGAGTTTCCGTTGAGATTTTACGACGAAAACAAGTGGGACTCGTCTCGGCTCCCTTCCACTCGCTATAGCGACCGAGATGACATCCTCACTCGCTATAGCGACCTGTCAGGCCTCAAAGGGGTCCTCCTTTGCGTTCTCCTTTGAATTCTCATCGAAACGCTTTTCGTTTCGTCTCAATCGGAGTTTCCGTTGAGATTTTACGACAAAAACAAGTAAACCTCATCTTAAACTCCTTGGCTTGTTTCTGCTCACCCTACCTCCATCTTTGCGTTCACTTTCGAATTTCGATCGAAACGTCTCTTGTTTCGCCTCGATTGAAGTTACCATTGAGACTTTACGATATAAAAAAAAACCGCAAAGACCTATTTTCTCGCATGGATTCAGATTAATCGTATAAAACGGCAATGGTTAACTTAACACCTTAGCCGCCTTAACTATACGATTACGTTGAACTTTTTTACAAAAATCGACGTCTTATCTAAGGAGAAGATAACAGTCAAGTTCGGAAGATAAATGTCAAGTTTCAAAGGATAAACACCAATATCGGAAATGGCGAACATACACGAGAATAGGAAACGGAAATGAGCACGCAAAACTGAGAAGGGACAAAACTGCATCTTCGAGAGAACTAAGGTATTTCCGACTTGAAATTTTTGAAATCAGACTTGGAATTTTCGTAGGAAATTACTTTGAGGCTGCCATAGAACTTTAGGGAACGTAAAACCTAGGCGGATAGTCTAGCGAACTAAGTTTTAAGCGATTTTTCCTGTCTCGATATATTGTTCCATAATTGTTCATCCAGATCTTGCAAACCGATCTAAACTCTCCGAAAGTCGAGAAACGATCGCCACGCATATCAAGCTCGCTTCCTAAAGAGAGAAAAAGTTAGAGACATGAACGTCGTCTTAAAACCGATTCGTTTCTGGCAATTTTCTCGGAACCGACATATCCCAAGTCGTCAACGTGGAAACAACCAAATCACAGTCCAAGCGTCGTCTATAAATCGTCCCGAATTATCGATCATTCCAAACATCAGAAGAGGAAACGTACACAACCCTTCAAAGTATCGGTTCAACCGTTTTCTTTCGTAAAAAAAAAAGGGGGAGTAGGTACGTATACTATACTCGTATACTCCCAAACTTCAAAAAACTTCTGCAAATCGTCAAGAATAGGCAAACGACAATCTTAATATTCGTCTAAACGCTAGCAACATATCCAGACGATCATGAACATAATCTCAAAAACTATACATCATTTCTTGTCGCAATCATGCGTACAGAAAACTTGTACCAATATCAAACTGAAACTCGACGATTAGCCAAAGTATTGAAGCCTTTTCCGGCTTCAGAAAGCCAGTTTCGTTTTAAAAATTTCTACGAGAAATCTTCAATCACCAAAGCATTTCTTTCAGTTTCCGTTGTACCAAGTAAGTCACGGAAAAGCATCGAAAACATTTGCGACAAAGAAAACTCGAGAATATATGTAGCATCGTGCACATTAAAAGGATCACTTTCCTCCCGATGGTTAGCTAGATCCACCTCTGGTTGACCAATTCGTTCAAGAAACGAATGTGTAATGAGAATCCTCTCGAACAACCTATGAAAAACGTTCCGCGACTAGATCGTATTGAAATAAACTTCGGTAATACTCCATGAGTAACTCCAAGCAACTTTCACCTAAGATCAAAATAACAGCGGGAACGTTTCTCGTAGAACCCGCAGAAACAATGCTACTTTGACATACGTTTACATATCACTGATTTACAACCTTCGTAAAATCGGTTATATGATATGATAAATTATCGTATAGCCCACAGTCGGAAATCATATGATAAATTCTTCGTAACGAAACTAAGTCCTAACAACCAAACGGTTAACGGAAAATCTAAACTTTTCGAAAATTGACCAAGTTCAATACGCTCCACAATTCACTTTAAGCCCGCAACGTTTTAACCATAATACGCGGCATGTAAGGAAAAATTCGTAACAAAGCTTCTAGAGCTATACGAAACATCCTAAAAAATGCACGAAATACATCTCGGAAGGCCAACTCTTCACAAAGCACCATGAAGGAAAACGCTTGTTCCCATGGACAAATTTACACGACACCTCAGTCATAATTCCTCGATCGCAAATAAAACTATTAGCATCCGAGTAGGAACAACAATTTTTGGCTGCGAACATTCATAGTCAAACCAGAACGTTTCTCAAACACAGGGCTAATACTAAACCCTCGCAACATCGCGAAATATCTTCAAAGCCCGCGAACATTTCAAGCACGAAACGTGGCATACGAAAGAATAACAAATCTTCAGCATCGCGAGACGTCGCGGACGCCTGAAGATTAGTTCTTCGACGAAATTTCCTTCCTCGATAAAAACACCTTCATGGAAGACCAGACAGTCATACGCACTAACATCTTCTCAAAACATATTCTTCGCGAAGACTCAAAATAGTAATTTTTACCATTAAGTTTGTTGCTGATCACAACAAACTCTTAAACGTCCTAAACAGACTTAGCCATCTCGTAGAAGATGACTCTCTTACATCCGACACAAGGATAATAGCGCTATAAAAGAAATCCGAAATTTTGGTCTAGCACTTCCGGTTTCCGGAGAGATGCTCGATTCGTATCAAACAAGTCGTATAAGCCGAGAACCTATCGCGGACTTTAAATCGATACGAATCAGGAAGAAATCGCAACAGGAAAAACGATAGCCGGCCAGTCACCGCACAATCCTTAAACCGAAAGTAAACCTAGGTCTTGCCCTAAACCCAGCGCACTGGTCTCTAACATCTCTAGGCATAGTATCAAACACCCTGATACGAGATCCCAAAATTTGTCTCTTTGCCAATATTCGAACGTCTTCAGAAAATCCCGCAAGTTTACACACTGCGGAAAACTCTCGAAACAGATTATGGATATGGCAATTCACACAGAGTTAGATTACGAGACGACAACTCGTAGTCTTCCCTCTACACCCATACAAAATGCCATCGGCAGCAACACGCCTTATAACCGCTACATAAAAACTAGACCATAAAGGTCCTACTGGAAAACTAGTCATAAGAACCTTAACTCCAAGACGAACTACGAAAGGCTTGATCCCTTCAACAAGGGTACGTAGGCAGCCGTCATAAGGCGCAGCCCCAATCTTAACGCGTTTTCTACTTTTAGGAGAGCGAGAAGATCATTTACCACAGATCTTTTCAACCATTAATTCCGCCTAACTCACCTAACTTGCCTAACTTGCCAAGCCACTCGCTAGAACCTCACGCTAGAAGCTCATGATTCTAACGAGCTGGGGGGCTAACTGTTGGGGTCAAAATCGGTCACGACGGAATCAATGTCTGAAAGTCCGTAAAAATCAGCATAACCGTTTTTACGAAAAGTAATCTTCATAAAGATATCTTTACGAACAGCCTTGCAGTAAAATATAGTCCAAATCTCAATCGAACCACTAAATACCGATTGTCCGAAGGCAACGGACATGTATCCAAATCGGCCGCGGACAAGCTCGAGTATGGAAATCAGACTGCAGACAAGCCAAGCTCGATCGATACGCGACGACCAAGCATGCACCCGTCTCGCTCGGTCGCTACGTAGCGGCCGAGCGTTCGTCCTGCTCGGTCGCTACGTAGCGACCGAGCTCGAGCCAAAGCTCGGTCGCTACGTAGCGACCGAGCGATCGTCCTGCTCGGTCGCTACGTAGCGACCGAGCAATCGCCCCGCTCGGTCGCTACGTAGCGACCGAGCGATCGTCCCGCTCGGTCGCTACGTAGCGACCGAGCTCAGCCAAGCTCGGTCGCTACGTAGCGACTGAGCGATCGTCCTGCTCGGTCGCTACGTAGCGACCGAGCGATCGTCCCGCTCAGTCGCTACGTAGCGACCGAGCTCGAGCCAAAGCTCGGTCGCTACGTAGCGACCGAGCGCTCGTCCCGCTCGGTCGCTACGAAGCGACCGGGCTCGAGCCAAAGTTTGGTCGCTGTGTAGCGATTGAACCTTTCCGAATGTCAATACGACACCAGTTCTTGCATTCTCGTCAAAACCTTCGAATGCTATCTCCGGAAGACCGTAGCAAGCTCAGTCCATGTTTCCCGCCATTCTAATTCATCGATCAAACTTCGCGGAATAGAAACTGCGGAAAACTCGTAGTAAACGTGTCGAGTCGGAAGACGGCCCAAAGGGACCTAAAACACGACTCGAGGCCCATCCTATGATTTTACTAACCAAAAGCCCGTAAACCACAGCCTGGTTTACGCTTGGTCCACAAGGAAGGATAAATGTCAAGTTTCCGCGGATAAATACGGAAGTTTTGAAGATAATTGTGAAGATCGGGAATTTGGAATATCTCCATTTTTATGCTATGACGGCTTAAGGGCAGAAGAGTAAAAGCGTAAACCAACCTTGGAGGTAGTATATAAGGAGTCCTAGGCGAGGAGCAAGGGAGACAGAACTTTTTAGATTCGGAATTCTCTGCACTTAGAAACTTTAGGCTTATTCTCGACAAGTTCGGTTTCTATGACTGGCACTCAATTACTAGACGAACTCACCCAGGCAGTTCGATCTCTTGTCCAGCTCTATCAGTTGAATTACGTTTGGCTTGATCCTCGAAAGGGGTACGTAGGCAGCCTTTAACAAGGTTCAGTCCGAAATCAATCAAAAACCTTTTCTTTATCTATTTCGTCTTTCGTTATCGAGCTGCGACTCAACTAGGTTTGAGCTATTAGGCCGCTAGAACTAAGTAACTCGCTGACAGCCTTTGCGGCCAAAGCTTTCATGATCTCTTGTAATGATCGCAACGCTCTTACGCGGAATTGAAATAAGATCAATTATTTTCTCTAAACTCGTTTGTTATCTTTTCATAACTTCCGCATATATTTGGTCACTTGTCGTTGGCTCTCGCAGAGATCCGGGACCTCTGGGAAATTAGGGTTTTCCTAGTTTCCTTATTTAAACGGAAATCGACAGTGCGAATTTTAGTTCCCACATATATGTGTGTGTTTTCTACTCTTCTAGGTATGTTTTCAGGTTCAAGTGCATTTCAGAGTAGAGCTATGACTTTGAAGCATTTTGGAGCTTAAAGGACATTTCATCCGAGCTGACCATGTAGAGGTCGACGAGAGGAAGAACAATCGATCGATGTGCATCCAGTGTTGTTGATCGACACCATGAGATACCTCTACAAATGAAGATTGATATCGATCGATGTATAACAGTACCATCGATCGATGTCGAGACATTGGACATGCGACATTTTGGATCCAGCGGACTTGAAGCCCAAGTCCAAGCCAAATTATGAAAATGCCCTGAAGAGTTTTTAACCTAGTAGATTATATACTTCCTAAGTGTTTTGACGGCAGGGAGAGCTTTTTGGTTACAGTTTTACTTAGAGAGAGAGAGAGAGAGAGAGAGAGAGAGAGAGAGAGAGAGAGAGAGAGAGAGAGAGAGAGAGAGAGAGAGAGAGAGAGAGAGAGAGAGAGAGAGAGAGAGAGAGAGAGTTTTGGAGAGAAGATCACTTGTGATTAGAACTCCTTGTTTTCATTTCTTTTCATCTATACTATAAATTCTCATTTTTTTTCATCTTAGAGTTGATGTTTTGGGGTTTAGGGTTTAGAGTTGATGTTTCATGGTTTAGGGTTTAGGGTTTAGAGTTTAGAGTTGATGTTAATAGTATTGGTTAGTTAACCATATGTTTTTTTTTATCAAAGTTAATCAAAAGGTTATAAATGTCTTTTACTCTTCATTAAAGATAAGGGTAAAAGTGGTTAGTGTAAACTTGAAAAGTGGTACTTTGAAAATGGTATTTTTGGCAATTTCCCTTAAAGTTTTGTTCCCTCATATCTTTAATTGCAAGTTTTTGTTTGTCTTTTTTACAAGGTTCATAGTTTTATATTTCCAAAAATTTACGAGAAAAGTACAGTGTTTTAGTTTAGAAAAATTTAAAGCTACATATGACCAAAGTTGGGGGAATGAACAAAGAGACTATATGTAAATTGGTTGCAAACAATTATCTAACTAAAACAAAAAGGCGTTTATGGATGATTTTGGTGATCGTACCTTTTTTCAATTATCTTTTACACTCTTTTATTTTATGTAACTTTCTTCTTATAGTTGATGTCATGATTATAGCATCGATAAATTCATTGCTTTGGTGATAAATCAAATTATATGTTTTAACCTTCGTTCAATCTCTAATGTGATTTTTTTCCATTATGATTACTCTAGCCACATCATCAATCATTGTTATTCATTTTATGTTACTTATGAGTTCAATATGAAGAAAAAGAATAGTTATGTATGGGTTAACTGACGTCATCTGTCTCTTTATATGGAAGAGTTTTTGATTGGCATTAAAGTTTTGTTCTCTCAAATCTTTAATTGCCTTTTTTTGTTTGTCGTTTTTACAAGGTCTGTTATTTTTGTTTTTTTTTTAAAAAAAATTAACAAAAAAGTCCAGTCTTTTTGGTTTTTTCACTCTGATTTGGATGATTCTTCGGCCTAACCCATACGATTTCGTGAGGTTTTTACGAATCTATCACTCTTTAGTTCGTTCTGCAAAGGTATGAAACTCTATCTCCACTTCTCTCTAGAGTTTGAAAATAGAAAGGTAAAAGGTATATTTTTGAGATTGTTAGGATGTTTAGGCTTCAATCATGTGTTAAGGTGATGATTAGAGAAGATTTTGTACACAACCATGGCTTAAATCATATTTTTGGGATAAATTTAGAAATTTTAGGTTTTGTTTTTAAAAAAAAAAATCAAAACACCAGAAAATTGGAATTGATACATTGAGAATGCTAATTCTTTTAAGTTTTGTTGACATTGGTTGTTGATAGAGTATTAAGAGACATTATTTAACTGAGCTGTGATATTTGTTATTAATAGCTATGTGTTATATTGTATTCAATTTTCAGGTATGGAGTTGGAGTTGCCTAGTCGTTTATACGGTGAGGGGTTGGAACCTCAGGTTAAGAAGATTAATAACAGCTGCCGACTAAAACTTCTAGAGTTGCTGAAGAAGAAAATGGAGCCAGAATTCGATGAAGTTATGAGAGATCCCATTTTTTCGCATATTATGGTTATCCAGAAGAATGATCTGAAGTTTTCGGCGAGGTTGGTACACTCTTTCTTGTGTAAGGAGTTGATGACAAGCAAGAGACATGAGAAGTGGTTCACTTTCGCTAGGAGACCTCTGCGTTTTGGATTGCAAGAGTATCATACTGTCACTGGTCTGAAAGTGAAGCGAGAGAAGAACAATGGGTTAGTGACATGGAAAGATGATGATGGTTTTTGGAGCAAGCAGATAAAGACAAATGGAAAAATAAACTTGCAGATCATAAAAAAAGAACCATTTGGAAGAGAGCAATACCTGGACTTGGGTTGATAGGGTGAGACTAATATATCTTTGCGTTATTATGGGTGTGGTGATGGGGAAGGATGAGAAGGTGAATATCCCGCATCTGTATATGAAGTTGGCGATGGATTTGGAGAAGCTTCGGAATTACCCATGGGGTATGTACTCGTTTGATTTCCTTGTAAAGCAAATTGATAAAACAAAGCATAAATTAGAGCAGAAGGAGGGTATCTGATTGAAGGATTCTTGTTTGGTTTTCAAATTTGGATAATGGAAGCTTTTCCTGCTTTAGGAGAGATTTGTGGCACAAAAGTCAGCAAAATTTTTACAGGTCCACTGTGTGGTAATTGGAGAGGATGTGTAAAATGTTCTTATGAAGATATCATTGGCGTTGAGAACTTTTTTCCCAGAAAAGGTATGCATATATTTTTCTAATAAAAATATTTATTGTCTTGTTCATTTTATTAATGATTTGATTGTTTTTAGGGGATTTTGCATTCGTTCATGGAATCTCGCATAGACGGAGTGGTCCTTTTGGCAACTGATTTTGTACAGAATGATAAGAAGAAAGAAAAAAGTGGATCGCTGATATCACTCAAATTACCCTAAAGAGTGTTACTCTCATCAAAAGAGGTCGAGTTATAGTACTTACGGATCGAATCCACAAAGAGCTAGGAAACCGATTAGATCTAAACAATTTATAATAAACTAGGCTAATAGATTATAAAGCAGTAAAATAGCAATTAAATAAACAAAGCAGTAAACAAGTTGAACAAGTCAATTGTTCAGCTTGGCAAGGGTTGTTCGATGGAAGGATGGTTGCTAGATCTAGGGTTTCTATTAAGGTTTTGGAGATTATAATTCCTATAGGTACCTATTTGTTGCATGCATGATATGTTAGAGCTCAACCGCTTAACTCAGTGATCAGCTGTCGCATGTTTCACTGGTTAACTCGCTAGATCTCGTGTCTCAACGGTTAGTATCTTGATCACGAAAGAGTGTCGACCGATGGTCCTATTGGGACATCGACCGATACACCTTTACCTATGTCGACCGATAGTCAGTTGAGGAGATCGATCGACGGGTTCTAGCCAGGCCTATGCGCGAGATGATTTGCCCTATTAGGATGCTAAATTGGCGGTTAGCCCTCTCTAGCAATCCTAATATGATAGATAGATGTCAGGATGGGATAACAAGGATGCTTGTGTCGCAATCCTATGATCAATATTCTAGTTAATTACTCTAGAACAAGCAATAAGTATAGATCTATCATGAATATCACAACAAGGAAGATCTATAGTTTGGGGCTAATCCCACAAACCTATCTGAACCCTGGATCTAACAGGTGGATCTACTCAGACATGAAAACAGAAATCATAGATGAATAGATAGAAAAACTGAAATGAAATAGATAAATAAAACCAAAAGAGTTTCAGGAAGACTCTGATAGGAGTTTCTCCCTTCTCTCCTCTAAGAGAAACAATGAAACAGAAAGCGTAAAGAAGTCCTCCGTCAACAATGGCTTAGAAAACAGTAAAATAGGGTTTCTGGTCGTCTAAGGGCATTTTGATAATTTGTGGCTTCTGGGCTTCACGCAGTCATAAAATATACAAGGCCCACGATCTGGGATCTCCATCGATCGACGTGCAGAGTGCTGCATCGATCGACGTGGCTTCCTCTTCTCGGCAGCTTTCTCTCGCCAGGCAGACTGACCACTCTTTAGTAAAACGGGCATAACTTCTGCTACAGGATTCGGATTGACCTGAGACCGGTGGCATTGGCATACTGATGCGTATGTGCAACTCTGCACCTCCAAAGGCTCCAAAAGACTCCAAAATCACCATATTTCTCCTAAACGTCCATGAACCTGTAAATACTCTAAATAGACTCCAAAACATAATAATTGTATCTTAAAACACTTTAAAACACTTGTAGACCATGATTAGAAATGGGTAAAATATATGGTCTATCAACTCCCCCAGACTTACCCTTTTGCTTGTCCTCAAGCAAAACAGACGGGCAGTCTCTCTGAAAGAGGTTTTGAAAACAGCAGGGACTCACATGATTTAAAACTTAGATTCATCACCTCTACAATATTGCAATACACATCTAAGAAGTCCTAATCACAGAAGCACATTATACAATATCCTAGCTTAGCAACCAAATTCATCTAGCCAACATCTTAGCAAATCATATCTGACATTCTCCTCTACCTACCTCATTTCCTAACATAAATAAATGTGTATGCTTTACCTTGGGAGTATCGATCACAAGACACATGGACTCTTACCCCAACAGGTATCTGAGTAAACATGTAATCTTGTTCTGGTTTCTTTTACTCTATATCTCCCTTCTCTGAATCCTTTTTATCTCAATTCCAATGAACAAAGATGCTGATGCAGTCCATCTTATTCACCCTTTTTCGATTTTTTTTCTTTTTTTTTTCTTTTTCTTTTCTTGACAAAGTGTAGGCGAATAGTGGTGTCATCGGTAATGTACCTACTCCTCGCTTCCAATAATGTGTGATCATTCTATTAGAGTAGAATAATGGGGTCGCAGGAGACGCTCCTACCCCTCTAAACCGCAAGAAATCATCTCAATCTTTTATTTTATTTTATTAAGATGCCAAAGGGAGGAGAGAAGGAAACCAAAATCACTCAGACCTTTACCTTTCAGACCTGAAGGAGGAATCCGATCCAGTGTATACCAAGCCCCAAGACAAGCAGTTAAGTCAAATTAGGTTGGAGGTCAGCTTCGGTTCCTTCAAACAATCTCAGCAAGTGTGAACATAGTTGACAGGTTGATCCACTTTAGTATCTTTAGTACTATCTGGAATCAGTAAGTCTATAATGGTGCTAAAGAGTGGTTAGATAACAAGCATGAATCTAATAAGTTCATTATCCACTTCTTGACTCAATAAAAACAGTTTTGAAAACATTTTATAAAACTCAATAGATAAGCAAATATCAGGAAACATCCCCCCAGACATAAATTACCCTGTCCCCAGTGTATATCTAGTCGGAGTTATGGTTAGAACATAAATAATAAGTAGACAAATTAACAAGTAAGAAAGATAACGTGCTCGACATCAGTGTCGATCGACACAATGAATAGACAATCGATCGATGTTGATGAAGTGCTGTCGATTGATAGTGACATGGTCTCATTGGTCGATGGCTAGAGCAATCATTTGACACAATGAAGAGACAATCGATTGTTGGATATGAAGCGCTGTCGATCGATATCGAGCTGGTGTCATCGGTCGATGTGCTGAGCAAATCGTCTACTCGGATCTGTTTTTTTTTTTTTTTTTTAACTAACTAAAACACAATATTAGTAGAACCTCCCTCAGACTTAAACAACACTATCACTAGCGCTATCCAGTCTAAGATTGGTGGGAAAATAAATCATAAGGACAATATTTAACAAGAAAAAACAGTATACCTGCTTGGATGTGAGTGTCGAGCAACACAGTTAAGTGGCGATCGATACTCTTGATGCTCTGTCGATCGATGCTACGTAGCCATCATCGATTCTCCTGCAACCTCGTCTTTCTCGGATCTTGTCCTTTTACCTAACATAAACAAAACATTTAATACAATTAATAAATAAATAATAAAACCAATAATCAATAAAAATAATAAAAATAATATTTTTTTCGATGAACAGTGCTTTGCTACAGTGTCGCTCGATGTTACAGTGTCGCTCTATGTTGCTGCTACAGTACCGTCGTTACTGTTCATTTTTATTTTTACCTGAAATTTTTAGAAAACAAAGAATCAGTAATAAATGAAAGATAAACCATATTTAAAATTACCTAACAGTGAGTTGCCTCTCACTCAACGCTTATTTTTAGTCATTAGCTTGACTTCTGGAGATCTGATTAAGTCTGCATAAGTATGAGAACTTGCTCCAAACCAAGTCTCAATGTCTACTCTTTGAAGCTTTATCATTCTTGTGTGAAAGCCTCCTCCATGTACCATTTTCCTTTGTCTATCATTTCAGCAATAAGGAGTGTTTTGAGCTTTGCAAAAGGCTGAGAGAAGCATATGCTGCGCATTCTGGGTTTTCTGACACCATCTGAGAAGTGGGGAATCAATGATAACTGAGGATCTCCCTTGATCATTTTCCTCTTCTTCCAATTCTGCCCCTTGTTTCCCCCAGACTTTTCTGATCGCATGGTGGTGCCTCCATCAAAAAGATTCTGACACACTTCAAACTCTTTCTGCTCTGATTCGCAAAGGGTGTCGATCGATGGTATCTGACCGGTATCGATCGATGATGAAATGATATTGTCAATCGATTTTGTTCTGCTGATGTCACTCGATGGTACTTCTGCTGGGTAGTTATCTACTTCATCTCTAAATCACAGCCCTCTTTGAGAAGCATCTACGTACTTATTATCATCAAATACTCCACCATAGGAACTTAACTCCATACATTTATCTGGTGGGATATGAGATTCAGCTTCAAACACTTCATACGGAACAACAAACTTCACAGGATCATGTATCCTCTTCACTCTTTTGCAAATCCCAACAGCTTCTTCTTCGCATAGAGGTGGTCTTAGATTTTTGGGGACAGCAAGGTGTGAGGCTCCAGACGTGTGTTCTTTTCTTCCAACCAGTTCTGGTTCAATCATGTATCTTGATAGTTCATCCAAACATGGGTGTCGATCGATGCAAACGGGTGGGTATCGAGCGATACAGTCGGGTGTATGTTGATCGATGTTAGAAGGCGACTGTAGATCGATGTCGTAGGGTGGGTGTCGATCGATCTCATCAGGTTTATGTCGGTCGATGTCGTCAGCCTTTAAGGAATTTTCCAGACCTTTTCCCGAAGCGGGCTGATCATCAAGCTTCTGCCGAAGCCATTCTTCCAACTCCAGAAAGTCTTTCAGAGTGACTTTGTCGACTTCTGAGGTAAGATCACAGCTTGATTCATCGATGCTCTCCTATGTCGAGTTTGCAATGTCCTGAGGACAACTCGATCTTTCAGGGATTTCAAGTGGAATCGATCGATGACAAAAGTCTCTGTCGATCATTTCTGAGGTACTGGGGTCGATCGACGATGAGGTGGGGGTGACGATCGATGTTATGGTAAGGGTGTCGATCGATGATGAGTTTGTGTCACTAATATCAGCTACTTCTACTGTGCTCAGCTTTCTAGACTCATGTTGCTCATCATCCTCCACCATATATTCCAGCATAGACATTATCTCAATCTCTGGATTTGCTGCAGCATCATAGAGAAATTTGTTGAGGAAGGCGTATCTGATATCATTCCAGGTAATGAGAGATCCTAGTGGCAACTTCCTGAACCAATATGCTGCTTCTCCAGCAAGAGAGTATGAGAATAATTTGCATAAATAGTAATCTTCAGAGACTCCATTGCATTTGATGGTTGATGCCAGATCTACAAATGTCTCCAGGTGGCTAGTGGGATCTTCATGAGGAAAACCATGGAAAGAATGCTGACCCACAAGAGAGATATATGCAGGGTGCAGCTCAAAGACAGTATTCTGAAGTGCTGAACGACGCAATGCAGACCTTTTAGCATAGGCATCCTCAGAACTGTTATAGTCTCTAATTGCCTTCGTTCGTCCAGTCCTAACATACACAGTGGTAGCATCAGGGATTGTAGAAGGTATTGATCGATGACAAATATCTGTATCGATCGTTTCTGAAGTGCGGATATTGATCGATTCTGAGTTACTACTGTCGATTGATGCTGAAGTCGGATCTTTTGTATCAGCTTCTTCTACTTTGCTCTGCTCTCCTGATACACGATATTCATCATCCTCAACTGTATCATGGTTGACCAGCTTTTCTTTGTTCAGTTCATCCTTCTGCTTACTCTCATCTGCATGGTGAACCTGAATGTCTGGTTGCTTGACATGAGTTGTCGGTGTTCCAATATCTCCATTCTCCTAGCTGTAGACGAAGTCAAGAATCTGACTCATACTAATCATTATTCCTTTCTCCCGATCTTTAATCATCTTGTCAAGCCTTTTACTTCGAGTTGCTACAGCCTCGCTGAAAAATTTGCCTATGAAGGCTTCTTTGATGTCTTCCCAGCAGGTTAGAGATCTTGGTTGCAGCTTACTGAACCAGCTAAAAGCATCTCTAGATAAACAAAAGGGGAAGATCTTTCAGATAATGTGGTCTGCAGATATTTCATCGTGCTTGTTTGCTGAGGCTAACTCCTCAAGTCTCTTAATAAGATCTTTGGGATCCTCATGAGGGAAGACCGTTAAATGGATCCTCACTTCCCCAATCATACCATTGACTTGTCAGATTAAAGGTATTCGTCTCAGCCACAATAATTACATCAGGGATTACACTACCCTCAGCATTAATCAATGGTCCTGTGAGGCTGTAAGGGCGACCTTCTTCGTCTCGCCAAATACCTTTCTTGTCGATCTTAAGTTTGAGCGCTTCGACCTTCTCTGTCTCTCCATAAGTGGTGTTCGTCATTGGAGAAACAGTGCCGCGATGAATAGTGTTTCGATGAACAATGTCATGATGAACAGTGTTCGGATGAACAGTGTTCGGATGAACAGTATCGCGATGAACAGTGTTTGGGTGAACAATGTCGAGCGACAGAATATGAACAGTGTCGATCGACGGAAGATGAATAGTGTCGACCGACACGGGATGAACAGTGTCGATCGACGAGATATGAATAGTGTCGACCGACACGGGATGAACAGTGTCGATCGATGGGACATGAATAGTGTCGATCGACGGGATATGAATAGTATCGACTGACACATTATGAACAGTGTCGATTGACGGGAGATAAATAGTGTCGCGGTGAATAGTATCGCGATGAACAGTGTTCGGGTGAACAGTATCACGATGAACAGTACTAAGATGAATAGTGTTATGATGAACAGTATCTGGATGAACAGTACCTCGATGAATAGTACCTCGGTAAACAGTGTTGTTTGACGATTTGTTGGCTCTGTCGATCACAGCTGCTTGTCGTTTGTCGATCGACGTCAGATGAATGGTGTCGATCGATTGATGGTGTATGCTGTAGATTGATGCTGCTTGGAGGGTGTCGATCGATACTTCCCTCTTAGACTTACAGATCGTGCATAGACCAGAAGCCTCCTTCCTTGAAGGACCTAAAAATCCTCTCTTCAATGCTCTGGTACTGATATGTATGTACCTGAAATAGAAGAAAAAATTTTACGAGTTTCTTTTTTCGAACAATAATAATACTTAAACTAAATCTAACTAAAAAGATCTAATGGCGATCAAAGCTCCCCGGCAACGGCGCCAAATTTGATATCACTCAAATTACCCTAAAGAGTATTACTCGCATAAAAAAAGGTCGAGTTATAGTACTTAGGAATCAAATCCACAAGGAACTAGGGAACCGATTAGATCTAAACAATTTATAATAAACTAGGCTAATAGATTATAAAGCAGTAAAATAGCTATTAAATAAACAAAGCAGTAAACAAGTTGAACAAGTCAATTGTTCAGCTTGGCAAGGGTTGCTCGATGGAAGGATGGTTGCTAGATCTAGGGTTTCTATTAAGGTGTTGGAGATTATAATTCCTATAGGTACCTATTTGTTGCATGCATGATATGTTAGAGCTCAACTGCTTAACTCAGTGATCAGCTGTCGCATGTTTCACTGGTTAACACGCTAGATCTCGTGTCTCAACGGTTAGTATCTTGATCACAAAAGAGTGTCGACCGATGGTCCTATTGGGACATCGACCGATACACCTTTACCTACGTCGACCGATAGTCAGTTGAGGACATCGATTGACAGGTTCTAGCCAGGCCTATGCGCGAGATGATTTGTCCTATTAGGATGCTAAATTGGCGGTTAGCCCTATCTAGCAATCCTAATATGATAGATATATGTCAGGATGGGATAACAAGGATGCTTGTGTATTCAATCCTATGATCAATATTCTGGTTAATTACTCTAGAACAAGCAATAAGTATAGATCTATCATGAATATCACAACAAGGCAGATCTATAGTTTGGGGCTAATCCCACAAACCTATTTGAACCCTGGATCTAACAGGTGGATCTACTCAGACATGAAAACAGAAATCATAGATAAATAGATAGAAAAACTGAAATGAAATAGATAAATAAAACCAAAGGAGTTCCAGGAGGACTCTGATAGGAGTTCCTCCCTTCTCTCCTCTAAGAGAAACAATGAAACAGAAAGCGTAAAGAAGTCCTCCGTCAACAATGGCTTAGAAAACAGTAAAATAGGATTTCTGGTCGTTTAAGGGCATTTTGATAATTTGTGGCTTCTAGGCTTTACGCAGTCACAAAATATACAAGGCCCACGATCTGGGATCTCCATCGATCGACGTGCAGAGTGCTGCATCGATCGACATGGCTTCCTCTTCTCGGCAGCTTCCTTTCGCGAGGCAGACTGACCACTCTTCAGTAAAACGGGCATAACTTCTGCTACAGGATTCTGATTGCTACAGGATGGAGACCTTCCGACCGTTAGATTGAAAATCTAACTCAAAGTTCTATCATGTGTCAAAATATGGGCTCAATCTAACGGTCGGAAGGTCTCCATCCATAGCTAAACATCTGACGCGTCTGTGCAACTCTGCACCTCCAAAGGCTGCAAAAGACTCGAAAATAACCATATTTCTCCTAAACGTCCCTGAACCTGTAAATACTCTAAATAGACTCCAAAACATAATAATAGTATCTTAAAACACTTTAAAACACTTATAGACCATGATTAAAAATGGGTAAAATATATGGTCTATCAATCGCATTTTGGATATGATCAACAGAAAACATGATTGGAACAATCATGTTTGGGGAGTAAGAGAAGCTACGAGCTCCGAATTTGAGGAATCTGGCGAAGAGAAAGGAGAGGATCAAGCAGCTGATACTGAGAGGGGTGAGAATAGTCATGTTGCAGAGAATGTTGATGGCACAGCTGATGTTTCGAGAAGAAACAAGAGAAAGCATGCGGACCGAGGAGCAGAGTCAAGGAAGAAGAATGTCTTGTGCCAGCTAGCTGCTTCATCAAAAGGGAATATTGACACAGATTTGAAAAACTTCTTGAAGGGTCTGGTACAAGCTTCTTTTACTACTTTTGGGGAGAAATTCTGTCAGCAGTTCTCGGACAGGTTGGGGAAGATTGAGACTGAGGTTACACAACTCAGGACAGCTTCGGAGAGAAATGAGCAGTTTGAGACAGTTGTAACCGATAGGGTGGGGAAAATTGAGGCTGAAGTTACACAGCTCAGGACAACTTTAGTGGTGACTGAATTGGTGGGAAAGAGTAATCAAGCAAGCGGTCCTAGCATGACCAAAATCAACACTGGTCCTAGCACCAGCAAAAAAGGCACAGCTCCATCAAAGAAAAAGGTAACTACTAAGAGAAATAGTTAAGAATTGTTGAAAGCTTGGAACTAGGCGATGGAATGTAGGTCTTTGAAGCTAGGTTGTTGGAACTTGGAACTAGGCGGTAATATGTACTTGAAATTTGACGTTTATGTAATGACTCTATTTAATGTAATATGTATTTGGAAGTTTGTATGTTTATTATGGATTTGAAACTTGTCGTTTATGTAATGGCTCTATTTTGAACTTGAAATTTATATGTGTAATTTGTATTTGTACGTGTTTGTCAACAGGCTGTAAAAAACCAAGAGTTAAAGACCGCTGATTCGTGTGTCAATTTACCTCGTGCAAACGTTACTCAATCATCAGCTAGTGATCTTCGTATGGGTACACAAGAGTTTTTGGAAAGTTGCATGAAGAACCTTCCACTAGACACATTTGTTAAAGGTTTGAATCCTTCTCAAACTAAAGTCGAAGACTCATTGGATTGGTTGGAACTTCCAAAATCATTAAAAAAGCCAGCAGCTTCTTTGGATTGGTTGGAACTTCCAAAATCATTGAAGAAAGCAGCATATTCTTTGGACTGGTTGGAACTTCCAAAATCAATGAAAAATTCAAAAGAGTCATTGGACCTTCTAAAATCATTGAAGAAGCCAGCGGTCCGATTAAATGACCGAGATATGGAGCTAGACGATGAAGATTTCCCTGATCGCTGCTTGGCGATTGTGCATCCTGCAGATTTTAAGAAGAATGCAGGACTGGCAAAATACACGAACGTATGTTAATTTTTTGTATATATCATTCCGTTGATGTTCTTAGTAATTGACATCTCTACCATTGTATTTTGTTTACAGAGCTATACAGATTGGTCCTTCTATGTTAGACGGTGATCTAGCCGGACGTATTATGTCTGCAAGCAGTTGGCTTAAAAACTACGTAAGCATTCAACCGCTCATTTCTATAAAATGTTAGCTATTATATAAATGTATACATTACAGATTTGTCTTTGTTTTTGTTGGAAATTGATGCTGTAATGTATGTTTTTCGGGAAAGAACAACATTGAAACGATGGAACGTAGACCGTGTTGCTTTCATGACATGCGTCTTCAGCGACCTCATCGCTAAGGATTACCTGAATTTCAGTAAGGGTATTAAGAAGTACACTATAAATCCGTTATTACTAGAATACGGTAAAGGTGAACTGCCTTCTCATGGAAGAACACGGATGTTGTGGAATGTCGATGTGGATCGGATGTACATTCCTGTCCGGGTCAATTGCAACCATTGGATTGCTTTATGCATCAGTTTTGTGACTAGGAATATCCAGGTGTTTGATTGCGGGGGTAGAAAAAAAATCAAGGAAGTGGAAGCTTTCGCGCAGCTTATTCCTCGGATTGTCAAGGCAGTTCAGTCATTGACAGTACAGAAGCATCTCCACATCACTCCATACAATGTTTCCTATGTACCTCTGAGTGGTCTTAACCGACTTAACTGTCATTGTGGTGTGAACACTTTAAAACACATCGAATGTCACGTGCTTGGGTTGGACATATCTTTGGTGAGTGATGATAACATCTGGGGAGCTCAGATAAAGATTATGTGGGATCTATGGGAAGCAGCTAATGATCCATAATTGATTGAGAGAATGTCAAAGTATGAGCCTATTAAGTGTAATAAGCATGCCGAGTATGTTGAGATTGATGATTTATGATTTATGATTTATTGTTGGTTATGCTTTTTTATACTTATTCTGTAATGATTTTAGGAGTTTATGTTATAATGGTATTTTTGCTATATACAGTACTTGAGTTTACAAAATGAAAGAAAACATTATCAATTGAGAAATCATAATGTTCCCTAATCTCAAAAAACAATTACAAACCCGGTCAGCCTAAATTGATCGATCGATCGAAACTAGCTGGTCGATCTGGAAAGCTCGATCTATACAGATCGATCGTTCTAAAACTACCAGGTCGATCCAGTCAGTCGATCCCGACATGAGGCATGCTCTTTGCCCAAGTTCCCTTGTCCTTACCTGTTGTGGGGCAAGATTGCAGACAGTTCATATGTATCTTGGGAAGCTAAACTTGTAATGCTCAGAAACCCGGTCTTGCGAGTGGTAGCAGAATATCTGGGTCATCTTCTACTAGGAAAGTCAGAAGCAGGATAAATTACCGAGGATGAAGCGCAGCTTATTCACTACGGGCTGCCATTAGCTCTCAGACCGACGTATGAGAATACAGATGAACCTCCAGCAGAGCTTTCGGTAAACATGGGAGCATTGTTTGCTCAGATGTTGTTTGAAAGGAAGTTTAGGGGTCTTCATCCTCTTGACAAGAAGCCTTTGGATGAGTCTATTGGCAGTCTACTTACTCGGATCTTCAAGCACCATGATATAGATCTTTCGGATACTCCTTGTGTGGATACGATTGACAGATTTGATGCCCAGTTCTTCCTGAACACCAAGATCCTCCACTCTGGTAAAATTTACTGTTTTATCATGCCTGATGGGACAATCCTTCATTGCAAGCTTCCACAACCCGCTATTACATCTCTGACGTCTGTGGACAACATGGAGTTCATGCCTCCTGCTGAAGTTCTTTACACGCCTCCTCCACCAGCTTCAAAACGTCATCGTGGTTCCTCTTCTTATGGTCCTGCGCAGACAATTTGTGAGGATGACACCATTCCGGATATCTCAGTCGATCATACTCCAAACCCTTCCATGGAGTATTTGTTACCACCATATACTGGCCAGTTTGATTCTGGAGCACCACCATTAGATGGTACACAGCAGCAGCAGTTTGCATGGACTGCGGATACACTAGTCAAGCTCTCGACGATGATGCAGACTGTGTGGGGTGCACTTGCAAAGATTAGATGTCCACCTACTCCTTTCTGCTGCCGCGCTCCACAGACTTCAGAGGCTGCTGGTATGACTGGAGACGACGCAGGAGATGAACCATCTGATGAAGCAGCCGATGCAGAGCGAGGTTCACGCCTCCATAGGAGAAGACGAGCACCAGGACAGAGTAGGAGCTGCAGTCCTGACGACCACCAATGATCAGTATCAGTTATATCTTTCCATTGTATTCCACCGTTTTTTTTAATTTTCTGCGCATTTCGAATTCGGATCTGGGTTGTTTTCATGTTTTATATACCCAGTTTAGATTAAAACTTTTATTAATTATATAACCTATAGTGAGTTACCATTCTATTAAGTATAGTCATGAAGGAGAAGATAAATGCAGGTTTTTTGTCCTATTCTCTCTATTTTGCTGAGTTAAATTCGGTTCAAATATAGTGGGGAAATCTATCGTAGAAATTTGCCGATCGAGAGAACTGTACCAGGTCGATCAAAAGATAGTCCGCGTTTTTGTTTGTTTTGCATATAGATCAGGATCGACCGATGGATCGACTGGTTAATCTAAAGATCGATCGATCGCCCGACGGAGCGGAGATCACAGTTTGTTAAAGGGATTGATTGACTCAGATCTCCTAACCAAGTTAATACATCATGAAAATTAAACAAAGTTCTCCCAAACTGAAACAAAGTTACTAAAACTCAACCAAATATAATATGAAAAACTGAAACAAAGTTGTCACAAACTGAAACAAAGTTACTAGAAATCAAGCAAATGAAGTCTGAAAAACTTTCACTAAATTGTGAAGAACACAGCAAACAAATCGACTATATTGGCATCTTGCAAGTTGCTCTATTATGACCACCAAGACCACATCTACTGCACTTGCGAAACTGACCCCCCTGTGATCCTTGTGATGATCGGATTTTGTCTTCAACAATTTCATATCTCCGTTTTCTATTTCTTCCAAGAGATCTTCTTGTCTCAGGCGGTAGCACTTCAGAATTTTCCACAACTTGTGGGACGGACCAACCATCTTCAGGAACTGAAATGGGATTTATGTTGTCTTGATAAGCTTCTCTCCAAGCTCCCGTGATATACAAAAAATCAGTCAATGTATATGGTTCTCTACCAACAAAGAAACTGGCTTTTATTGCGTGTCTACAAGGGATTTTCAAGAGGTCGTACTTCCCACAAGAACAAGTCCGTTTGTCCAAATTAACAAAGCAGTCAATTGTATCGCCTTTAACAAGCAGCTGGCTATCGGTTACAGGGTAAACTCCGAAAGTTTTCCCCTTTTCGATTCTCCTATCGATCTTTTCCTCCACATCTATGGTCAAACGGTGGGTGTGCTTTGAAATCAACTTCTTACGCTTAAAAAACCAGCGTGTCTGCATTTCTCTAATACTGTCCAACAAAGGAATTACAGAAAACTCTCTCGGCGAACGCAACGCTGAATTTATCAACTCTGCAGGATTGTTTGTCCTAATGTCATACATGTATCCATGAAATTGACATCTAGCCTACTTTTTGACATCTGCTTCCATAAGATAATTTCCAATTGCTGGACTGATATTGCAAACATGAGCAAACGTCTTCTTGAAATCAACCACTCTATAAGCCTTTGAAGCCTTAGAAAACAACCCAGCTAATCCCTTCCCCTTGAAATATGATATCACATTATTCAACAAATAATGAATACAAATACCATGTCTCGCTAGCGGATACACTTTCTCCAGTGTCTTCTCTATTGACACTTGTCTATCCGAAATAAAAGCCAAACCATTATCATCAGCAACAACAACTTTTAATTGTCTCATAAACCATTCCCAAGACTGTTCATTCTCAGAGTCGACTATCCCGAATGCAATAGGATATAAATTTGAATTTCCATCGATAGCAGTTGCAACCAGTAGCACCCCTTTGAATTTACTCTTCAAGAATGTTCCATTGACAACAATGACATGCCTCATGACTGTGCTAAAGCCTCTGATCGATTGACCAAACGCTATAAACAGATATCGAAATCTACCATCGACGTCAGTCTTATAGGAGGAATGTGTACCCGGATTGGCCTCTCGCAGCATGTGCAAGTATTTTGGTATTTTCCCATAACTTTCCTCTGGAATACCTCTAACAGCGTTGACTGCATATTCACGGGAATCCCATGCTCAATGTGAACAATATCTTTTGCTTTAGGGCCTTCCTTGATACCTTCATATTTATGCATGATCAGACCACCTATCGTTTTCGCTGAAGCTGTCTTTCCGGCACTAGTTTTGCTTGAAGGTGCGCAGGAATGTACACCGACATACTTCTTAATAATAAAATATGTGGAGCCCTTCAAACACTCGGCTCGAGCACCCCAAAATCACACCTTATCAGCGCATCTAATACACCAAACTGATTTATTGGAGTTGGTAACTGTGTAGTGAAAGTTATGCTTCATTGCGCATAACTCAAACCTCGCTTTCAAAACTGTTTTGTTGAGGAAAAGATCTCCCGTCTTAACCAATTCGACCACCAGACTCTTTGCCAATTTTTCTCTGTTTTCTTTTTCAGAATTGATGTTGTCAGCATCATAATCATCTCCTTCAACCTCGTCTTGCTTCATCTTTCCTTTCTTCTTCTCGTTATACTTGTCAGCATCATAATCATCTCCATCAACTTCACTTTGCTTCATCTTCCTTTTCCTCTTCTCGTTATGCTTAGCCCCCTTACCAATACTTGAAGCGGCCCCAATGTCACAAGGATTTCGCTCGTTCTCTTCACTAGTACTTGCATCAGTTGGCATCTTATTAAGATCAATATCGACCTTATTTGAAATTTCTTGCTTTGCTTTATAGCTGACACACAGTTGAGTTGACTGATGCTTCTTACAAAACCCTAGAAAATTTTGAACTTGCCTTGAGTTTCCAATGATCACCAGTGGACATTTTGATGAATTGGTCAACCCAATAGGAAGGTAACTCAACTCCAAATCGGCATCCATTTCTTCAAAACCAAAATCCTCTATAACGTTTTCCTGTAACTGTTCCAGAGAGGACTTCAATTTCAAAGCAAGTAACCTTCCCCTTTCTTTTTATCAACATTAAAACTCACTCCTGAAGATACAACCAATTCCCAAACACCACATGAAGAATAGACATGAATCATGGTAGAAATAATGAGAAATTTTTGTAAAAATTTTGTGAACAATCAATGGATTATAGAAGACGCTGAAGAAGGTTGCCAAGGTTTTTTTTTTTGTCGTTTTTTTGTTCCTTTTTCATTTTTTTTTTAAATCGATTTTTTTTTCAAAATATAAAAGTGAATATTCTGAAAATATTTTGTTTCCATATTTTTAGGAATTGATTTCTTATCCGTAGAATACAGCTAATCTGTAGAAATCGGTTTTTACAGTTTTTTTTAGAATTATAGTAATGTTTAGATTTTCATTTCTACATGTTTTAGATTTATAGTAAATATGTAGAAGTCAGTTTCTAGGTGTTTTAGATTTATATTAATGTGTAGATTTTGATTTCTAAAGATTTTAGAACGGTAGGTTAAGCGCGGAATGTGTATTCTAAATATTTTTAGAATACTCCTATTTACGTAGATCACGTATTCTAAACATTGTAGATTCAATGAAAAAAGTGGATTTCGTTTTCTACTTTGTAGAATGTCATTTCTACTTTATTTTGAACATAATCTGACATTCTACGAAGTAGAATGTCATTTCTACTTTATTTAGAACATAATCTGAAATTTATAATTTTAACTTTTTTATAACTGGAAAAAATACCATTAAATTCATATAGGTATTTTATCAAAAGTTATTATTTTTCCAATTTTTTGTATGTAAAACTATTTATTAAATTTATTTTCAAAAATATTAAAGGGTGCTATAGGAAAATATGACACAAAATATAGATTAGTCTAAAGGGACATAGTTACCTTTTTTTTGTTCTAAAAAGACAGTTTTCCCTTTATTATTTCAAGAAAATTTTAAAAGAAGAGACAATAGAGTAGTTGTAAGACCACTTTCTATCTGGATGGAGGACAATATTGCAGATTTAGCCACAACGTTACTTCTTTGTAGAGGAGCCACCTTCCTTAACTGAGGCATCCTTTGAAGATAGTTTGGTGATGCCTCTGTTGTTAGCAGGAACAACATTGTCAACACCGTGCTAGTGTCAGGAAGAAGTATGTGAACACCAGCTGGAGAAATCTGTGAAACCGGACCAGCTCCTCGCACATCTTCGCCTGGGTTGTTGTGTCCTTCCTGTAAAGAGCACAACAGTTAGATAACTTATCCGTGTATGGCAGACCCAACCTATAAAGTGAGATTGATGTACAAACCTGGTTCTCAAAATTAGGAAGAGGTAGGGGCTGGTTGCTATCAAATATGTGTGAGATCGTGAAAGACTGATCTTTCCTAAGAAATTAAAATTTGTAAGCTTGAGTTGGAATGTGAAGGTCCTCCCCACAATATCAGCAAGGCATTGTGGAAGCGCCCTGTTCTGTAGGTCTTCCTGTCAGCGGCCTGTGCAACATAAAGGTGTAATTTAGAGTTTGTGTCACGAACTTTATATAATTCTTGAATAATATAAAGACCAAGCAGACATATCTATACCTGAAGGAAGTAACTAAACTTTTTAATCTTTTCATTGATGGCTGTATTGAAAGAGAGTGTTTAATTCCTATCTAATCAAACATCTCATTCCCATCATCTCCAACATTTTAGTTTTGATTTCCTTCCGAATGATGAAGGAGGAAAGAGTTAAGAGTGAAGCTTTCGAAATTGGAGTCCGGAAAAGAGAAGCTTATAATATAGTGCTTGTTAATCCTCTGAAAGATGACATTATACAAAACTATAATAAAAAAAAGGGAAGATTACTAAAATAACTCCAAATTATGTTATTATTACTAGAGTAACTTATAACTTTTTTTAATTACTAAAATATTTTTTATGCCTACAATACCCTTATTTTCTTTGTTAACAAAAAAACAAATTACAGAAAAAAAAAATATTGCACGTCATCAATTTTTTTTTTTAACGAAACAGTAACATAAGTCTGCTATAAAAAATCTGCAATACTTGATGGCAATTTTAATAAACTGTTGCAGATTTATTGTTTACCGAAAACTTAGTATCGTAGACTTATACCATCACATACTTTCAAAAACAAGTCTACCTCACATGATGGTAGATTTGATTATACTCGCAGATTTATTTTACGTTGGCAGACTTTTAGTGGTAGATTTTTTTCCTATGACGACAGGTTTTGTAATATGTCGAAAGTTTTGTACTGGCATGCAGATTTATCTCGTAGACTTTTTATAATTTAGCAGATTTTCTTTTCATGTTATAGCAGACTTATACTTTCTACGTTTACAAACGACAAACTTTCAGAATAAGTATGCTTCTAGTTACGGCATACTTACGGCATGCTTTATTCTAGTTACCGCAGACTTTCAAGGGATGGCAGACTTTTTCATCCAGAACCGGTTAACAACATAATTGGTTAACTAATTAGAAGAAAAAAATTCCGGTTTGCTCTAATTAAACCAAAATTTCGACCATACCTTCAACCAGTTATTAAAACCTAGATTTAGCCGTAAAACTTCTTCTTCTCCAAGTCACGATCATTTTTTGGACAAGTGGCTATTTCACGTTAATCTCAAGAGAAACTGATGGAGGGGGTTATAGCCGTTTGTGGGCAGTGGTTATTCGAGAAGGATAAGTGGATGTTTCACGTTGATAACAGAAGAGGAAGCAAAGTAATTCCAGTCAGTGACAAGACAAGCTTTGAAGATATGATTAACATGGTTTATGAGGACTACGGATTAGATAAGAGACATGTTAATATCGAATTGAGTTACATGCTTGGCAGGAAAAGCTTGATGAAGCTAACTCGTGACACACCCCCAGTTAAAATTGGGAATTTTCGACAGTTGCAAGGTTTCTTCCGTCTCCTACAATCTGACAAAGTTCGTCTATGCATAGAGGTCACTTTTAAAGACAACATGAAGACGATGAAACAGATTAACCAGTATGATTGTAATCATGATGAAGACTCAGACACTGACGGAGAACGGTTTGACTATTGCGATGATTCAGATGGTGCGACATCAGATGATGAAGACTTTATAGCCTACGGATTAATTCCAGAAGTAGATACAAATATGAGGAAAGTGTGTACGCCAAAGATGGGGGTAGCAAGCAAATCGAAAAAGGCTAAGGCAGTGGCTCCACATGTTAGGCAGCAACAACTGAATTCACTAAATATTTCTGTTGGCCAAAGTTTTGAGTCCAAGTCTGCTTTACAAACACGACTTAAGATGTTGACGATAGTGCAACAGTTTGATTACGATGTCGAGTACTCAACACCGAATCTGTTAGTCGTAAAATGTTGGGTTGAAGGCTGTAGTTGGAGGCTACGAGCATCACCGACAAGTGATACTCCTCGCTTTACTGTACGTGTCTATGTTTCAGATCATACTTGTTCAGTTACAGAGAGATCAGCTCGTTGCAGACAAGCAACACCAGATATTCTCGGATCTTTATACATTGATTTCATTGGTGGAGTGGAGTCAACCATTTTGCCAAGTCATGTGAAGCAGTCCCTTAACATGTGCTTTGGAATAAAGGTTTATTTCATTTACTTGTTTACTCAAAATTTGATTTATTTCTAACTGTTTCTTACTATTTTAAATGATAGATGGACTACTGGAAAGCTCATCGGACACTGATATGTGCAAGAGAATTGGTTAGGGGATCTGCTGAGAGTGGCTACCAGGAATTACCGGTCTATTTGCATATGATTAGAGAAGCAAATCCAGGGACATTCACTCGCCTTGTAGTAGATTCTAGTGACAGATTTAAGTATCTTTTCATCGCATTTGGTGCTAGCATCAAGGGATTTCCATTCATGAGGAAGGTTGTTGTGGTCGATGGCACATTCTTGCAAGGAAAGTACAAAGGGACTCTACTAATTGCATCAGCACAGGATGGCAACTTCCAAATATTTCCAGTAGCATTTGCGATAGTCGATACTGAAAATGATGAATCATGGAAGTGGTTTTTCAGACAACTCAGCTGTGTGATTCCAGATGACGAAAGGCTTGCTATTATTTCTGCTATCGTAAACATGGATTATTTTCTTGTCAAGATCCACTTCTAAAGCGACCCAATGGTCACCATTTATCAAGTGGCAAAGAAACAACCGATCCACATCCTTCAGCCACTTTCTGTTGTTGGAAAACTCTGTAGGGTGATTGCCATTGAACACCTTCTTGTAAGTATCTGAGAACTTCCACGTTTTAGGATCATATTTCTTGTAGTCTCTGACCCACATCTTGACAAACCAGTGCTCAAGAAAAGCTATCTTTGCTGAGTACGGTGAAGGGTCCCTCATAGCTCTTTTATGAAACATAAGCATTGCAGATGCCATATGCTGTAAAAAAAATTATGTGTTAACCACCCGGATTCATGTTCATACAAGAAAAAGAAATAAACTTACAGAATCTGACAGCCACCCAAAACGATCTGTTTCCCACACATTTCTTGGCGTTATTAGCTTCATATAGAAGTTAGTGTCTACATCATTATCACCACTGAAATAAATAAAAAACAAGCTCAAGTTAGTATAACAGTAACAAATTATTAAGAACAAATAAGGCATGCTAATAATTAAACTTACTCAAGACTTCGCAAATAATCCAGTAGCTTCCTAAATTTTGTCTCATCAACTTTAGCTAAGGGATCATAGCAGGCTTTAGAGACATCACCTTTTATGATCCTTTTGACAGTTGAGTTACCTACATATGGATACACTTGGGTCTTTGTCAGCTGTGTCTTGCGTTTTTGCAAAGGTCCATCCAAGACTGCCACCAACTGGTCTAATGTGGCATCTAGATTACCATATTTTTGCTTGTCTTCTGAATCAGACCATGTTCCACCAGAATCCCTAAGTTGTGGAACTTCAACCTTCTCCTTCTTTACATTTTTCAATCCTCTAGCTGGTTTTTTTACTTTTGTTGTTCCAACAACCTTCTCACCACCAGTGTCAAGTAGAATTGGAGATGTTAGCTTGACCTCGGATTTTTTGGCTTTCTTTCTAACCACACATTGTATTGCCGCATCCATTTGTGATGAGGCTTTGTCTTGGACCATCCATGACTAATTTCAGCATATAAAAAAACAATAGAAAGTCAAATTTCAAGAGTAAGTTATTAAAAATGAAATTGACATACTAGTTAAAGGAAGCAAATCACTAACCGGGTCGTTGCTGTTGACTTCATCTTCATGGTTCACATTGTAATGTGCATCATTTTTAGGGACAGTAGCTTGCATTTGCTCTCTAAGTTGAGCAATCTCTTCTTGTAAAGTGGAGATTTTCTGTGTAAATACCAGCTCGGCTTCACCAATCCTTGCATTTACTTTTTCATCTACAGATGCGTCTACTGCAGTCAACACCTTCTCAACAATGATTGTGTCCATACTTCCAACCTTTGCAGTCAATGTGTTCATTGCTTCCATTAGGCCAAGTTGGAATGTATCATCTCGACTTGAGTTAAGGCTGGATCCGCAAGCATGCTACAAGACAGTAAACAAACTCAGCAATAAACATCAAGCATATATGTATAACAAAAGGCTTATATACTCACAGTGGATGTCCTCTCTTTTGGCTTTTTTTTTTTCATACACTCTTGTTCTTCACTCACCAATTTCCTTTTCTCTTTGTTTGGTACTGGTGCAGTACGCGAGTTCAAGTTCCAATACGTATCATCGAGCTCACCATGTAGAATGTCTGTGATCAAGTTGTGAAGATCATCATCAACCTTGTCCTCTGGCCATTGAGGGTATATCTCAGCTTCTTGCTTGACAATGAGATGTCTGACTCGTACCTACCAATCAAATAATGCAAATGTTAGTATCTTAATATCTCAAGTGATCACTTTAAAAAAAAACAATAATGAAGAAAAGAAACGTAACCTTCAGATGGAGACTTTTCTCCTTTTTATAAAACTCATCCCAGTTTATACGACCACGAGATCCATACCAGGAGAGAAGAGGAACTTGGTTACCCTCAATATGATTCCCATATTCATGCCCAATACCAGGTATCGACTCATACACCCAGATGAGGAGAGCGTGTACGCATCCGCGAAGTGTATACTTGTTCCTTCCTTCATATGAAACAATTTTCACTGAATTTACCAGGCTAGAAAATCCCACACGCCCCAAGGGTATCTGTCAAATGCTTCTATGTCTAGGACTCTCTTTGCTTGATCCAAAGGAATTCTACTGCCTGGAGAGATGCCAAGTACTCCAATAGACAAGACACATAGTAAACCAATCATTCTTCTCTTCTCAAACGACCAATTCCTAATTTTAGTGAACAACGACTGCAACTCAGAAAGCATAGGACCATGTGAAGGAGAGACACCAAGCTCTTCCCAAAATGGCTTATGATCAATCTCCACCTCGTCATTTATGTTGAAAGGCTCGCAATTTAAACTCGTAATATCACCAAACTCATATAGCGAAAACCTAATTGGCTGACCTTCTATAGCAGACCATATCTCATGGATATTATTAACCACCAATTGGTTTGTAAGTAAATGGTGAACCGCCTTGGCTGACCAGGTATAATTCAGCTCTTTCAGCCTCAGAATAACTCCAACAGATGATGTTTTAATGGATTCCCACACATCTAAACCAACTACTTCTTCCACCATCTGTAAATTAGCCAAATGACAGTTATGATTCATGCTTCCACTTTGCAATGGACATTTCCCTTCTGGATATAGTCTTGCTGGATATTTTTTTCCACTTTTTGATGTAGTCATCCGTCTGCAAAATTGTAAAATATAGTAAGTATTAGAATTTTTTTTTTCCAAAAACATAGAAACGACCAAGACTGAAGAACACAAACGACCCAGACATACCCAAACTGATATCAACAAATGTACAAACGAAAAACACTTCTATCTACTCTGTATCAAAACAAAATCGAATTCATTTGATACTCTGTATCAAAAATAGTTTGACAGAGACTAACCTTTGATGGCAAAATAGGTAAATTAAACTGATTGATGTGGAGAGGAGCTTATAAGAGTGTCGAAATCAACGAGAATAAGTGATGAAAGCCTTGAGATTCGACGCAGCTGAGAATTTTCGAAAGGGGGTTTAGGTTTCGTCGCTTGGGTTTTGGATTCACTTTTCCTATGTGAATCGAAGGTTTTAGTGGTTGATTAGGGTGTGGAGATGAAGAAATCGATGAGAAATCATGATGGAAACTAAAGAGAGTCAAGAGATTGAGGATTTCACAATTTGGGGATTTAGGGTTCTTGGAGTCATGGAAGAGAAAAGTGTCGTGAGGATATTTTTTTTTCAAAGAGGTTTTACTTTTTTTTGGTTAAGTAAGAGTAATTTTGCCTTAATTTAATTTAACCTGGGAACTAATTTTTTAACCGATGGGGCATTTCAGTCTTAATTATGCATTTTCTATCTTTCTCTTTTTTGTGTGTTAATCTAGTCATTAGTCATAAAATGTGAGTTATTAGAGGTAATTTCCCTAAAAAAAATTACACCTGAAACCAAAAACTATGAGAAAGAAAGTGTAAGCACATAATTTTCTTTAAAAAAAGTGTAAGCAAAGAAGAACTCACTTACAACTTGTGCTTCTCTCTTGTTATCCGCAAGCGGATATATCTTTTTGAGCAGATACTGGGAAAGTGAACATAAGGGTATATACAGATGGGACCATGAGACTCACGCAGGCCATTCATGGACCCATGCACGCACAAGAAACAAGATATTGTGCTCGAGACCATATATAAAACAAAACCGTAAGATTCAAATACCCAATCGGATGGAGAATCAGACTTGGTGCAGGGTTACTACTATATTAATGTAATGTGATGTTTAAAATTAAACAAAATTATCACGAAAATGATTGTTGCCTGCTATATATTCGACACTGAGGATTGATCTAGTACATTAAGTACAAAGTTACATAAAAAAAATTAAAGACTTAAGGTGAAGATGAAACATTACTATTTCAGATGCTTTAAAATCGTGGAAAGATGTAATTATGTTAACACAAAAAATGATAATAGTTTAAGTAAAGATGAAACTTTTTTTTTTCTTCTTGTTGCTGCCTTCTCTAACGCTCCTTTTTTTGTGTGGATGGAGACTTAGATTCATCATTAACAGAACCATGGTTCAAAGTCCCTGAGTTACTTATCATCTCTTCTAGTTCTCTCTTTACCAGACCAAATCTTCAAGAACACTCTGGAAACACCTAGCATCATCCTTACATCAGTTTCCCTTTATTTTTCTTTTGTGGTTGATTCTTTGTGAGTCATCGATTCTCTAATTTGCCTCTCAGTGCTCTTATATCATCATGAGATACTATTTGAGAAAGAAGTGAACGTGGCCATTAGTTTCCATATTACTTTTTATGTAGTGGGATTATGGTTCCTTAAGATGAGGATGTGTTGCTTCTTACCCACGTTTCATGTTTCATGTAGTTAGTTTATTTCTTTAGTTTTGTATTTAAGTATCAGTTGGGAAGAGAATGAAAGAAGAAGAGAAAATTATAGTAACCCTTGTTTTGTTTTATTAGTTTGTTTTCACAAACTCTCTTAGCTTTCAAGAGGGACCTTAATTGGCATCAAAGCAACTTGGGTTCTAAGATATCAAAGGGGTGATTAGGTTCACTCCTAACATATCATCTGTGTCACAACACCTATGTCGTTTTTGGTGTTTCTTGATCTTGAAGTTGGGGCGATCTCTGACATATTTTTCCCCTCTTGATGATGAACCATAGTTGTAAGCTCTTACGTGTTCAGAGCAGAGCACTTATCCACCACTCGCATTGGTAACTTCGCGTTTTGAACAGCATGTGCGCAAGCTTGTCATCTTATACCACTCAAATTACCCTAAGGACTGAATTACTCTCTCAAATAAGAGGTTCAATTGTAGTACTTAGGGATCAAATCCACAAGGAGCTAGGGAACCTATTAAATCTAGTAATTTATTAATTCTAAGTGTTTGTTGTTTTATGGTTTTAAAGTAAATAGCAATCCTAATTTAGCAAGTCTATTGCTCGACTAACAAAATGATTTGGGGGTGTAACTTATTGGAATGGTATTAGATGCAGGGTTTCTATTCAGGTGTTGGAGATTATAATCCTATAAATGCCTATCAGTTGCATGCATGATATATTAGAGCTCAACCCCTTAGACACAGTGATCAGCGATGGCAATGTTTCACTTGTTAACTAACTAGATCTTGGACATCAACTATCATATATTGATCACAAGAAAGTGTCGATCGATGGTACTATAGGATATCGATCGATACAACTTTCACAAATATCGATGGATTGTCAGAAGACAGTATCGATCGATGCTTCTAATTAAGGCTTAGGGGTAAGTTGATAATGCTCACTTGCTTTCTAGTTCAGCGGTAGCCTTTTTCCAGTTGTCTAGTATGACAGATTAAGTTCAGGACTGGATGGTCAAGGATGCTTGACTCATGCAGATTCCTAGATTCAATATCCTAGGTAGCTAATCTAGAACAAGCATTTAGAACAATCAGTCAATGAATACCACAACTTAACAATCTATAGTTGGGGCTAATCCCTCTTACCTATTTGAACTCTGAATCTAACAAGTAAACTACTCAGACATAGCTAAGCAATTCATGACACAAAATGTAAATGAAAAATGCATAGAATAGAATAGATGAATCAATGGAGTTCCAATAACAAATCTCTCTATGATCTTCTCTCCTAAAACTCTCTGCTGAAAATAAGAATACAAAGGTGGCTCAAAGCTCTCTTGCCTCCTAACACTTAGGCAAGTATATATCTATTAGGTTAAAAACTCGTCAGGGGTAATCTTATAATTTTGTGAAGTCTTGGGTTTAAAGTCGGTTGGAACCAAGTCGTGCTTCCGCGTCTCGACATCGAGCGATGGTACAGGATGTACATCGATCGATCTTAATCTTCAATCGTCGAGGCTCCTCTTCTGTATCGATCGACGACACTGGATGTGCATCGATCGATTGTGTCTTCGTCGTATCGACCTCTAATGGTCAGCTCGGATGAATACTCATTTAAGCTCCTAAATGCTCCATAATCACCACTTTACTCAAAGAAACTTCTGAACCTGAAAACATACCTAATAAAATAGAATATATAGTATATAGATAGTAAAATACTTATATACCATGGGCAAAAAAGGGTCAAATCCATGGTATATCAACTCCCTCAGGTTTACCCTTTTGCTTGTCCTCAAGCAAAACAAACAGGCAGTCTCTCTGAAAGAGGTTTGAAAACAGTAGGGACTTATAGATATCAAACATAGAAATCACCACCTCTACAATTTCGTAAACCACATCTAAAGTCCTAATCACAAAAGCACATTATGCAATATCCTAGCTTAGCAATCAAGTTCAACTAGTCTGCAACTTAGCAAATCCTGTCTGACATTCCCCTCTACTAACCTCATTTCTTAGCATAAATATAAAAGTGCATGTTTTACCTTGGGAGTATCGATCACATGATGCAAGGATTTCAGACAAGTATCTGGAACTGTAGGTAAAAGTTAGTTCCTAATTTCTCTCTCTCTAATTTTTTTTCTTGAGTCAAAGTTTTCTTCCATTGTAGGATCAGTGACCAAGATTAGTCAGGCTTCAATGAATCAAGTCTTAATGGTGGTTGCCACCAAGCCCTGTTAACTTCTTTTTGACCTATATCCAAGAATGTTTTGTGAAGCGAGCCTTGAAGATTGCCGCCTCCAAGTCCCGTTCGAATTCTTTATTTGGAATCTTCATGAAGCAAGCCTTAATAGTTCTAGCTACCAAGTCTTGTTCAGATTCCACCTATCTAAATCCAAAGTCCTATTTAAATAATAAATTTCAGTTTTTTTTTTAAACTAATACTAACTACTCTAGGGTCGAAATAGAGAGAGAAAATTGTGATAAATAAATCTACATAAGGCATTACCTTCCAGACTTGTCTGAAGAATCCGATCCCATGTATACCAAGCCCCAAGACAAGCGGTTATGTCAAGTTTAGTATTGGAGGTCAGCTTTGGTTCCTTCAAACAATCAAGGCAAGTGTGTATAGTTGACATGTTGATCCACTTTAGCATCTTAATACTATCTGCAATCAGTAAATCTACAATGGTGAGAGTGGTTAGACATTCAAGTAATAAAATCATAGTCCCTTTCACATAGCTAAGCATAATTTATAAAAAAATCTTCTTATAAGAATCAGAATAAATCATATCAGTAAACCTCTCCGAGACTTAAATTACACTGTCTCAGTGTAACACAGTCGAAGTTAGGGTGGAAATAAATGATAAGTACAAATGTAACAAGTTAGGAAGATAAACCTGACCGGAGTGGGAATCGATCGATGTAAATAGGTATGCATCGATCGTCGTGTGTGTGTATGTGTCGATCGATGTCGACTTCTTGTGGGAACCGAAATTCGCACTGTCGATTTCTGTTTAAATAAGGAAACTAGGAGAACCCTAATTTCCTAGAGGACCCGGATATCTGCTAATTACCACACGTCAAGCAATCAGAACACGAGAATAACAACTATAAAGTATAAGAAATCGAAAAGAGAGCAAAGAAGATCTTATTCTGAATTTGCGTATGAGCGTTTACAACAAGGTATAAGCCTGAGCTCGAGAGCTGTCGGCGAGATTCCTAGTTCTAGCAACCCTAAGACGGTTAAACCTAATTGAGTCGCAGCTCGAAATAACAAAAACGGAAAACTGCCTAAATGCTCTAAGTGCTAAGTTTTTTCTGAAAAAAGTCTCTCCCACGCTCCTCGCCTAGGACTCCTTATATACTAACTCCAAGGTCGGTTTACGCTTTTACTCTTATGCCCTTAAGCCGTCATAGCATAAAATGGAGTTATTCCATTTTTCTCCGATCTTCGCAATTATCTTCAAACTTCCGTATTTATCCGCGGAAACTTGACATTTATCTTTCCTTGTGGACCAAGCGTAAACCGTCCTACGGTTTACGAGCTTTGGTTAAGAAATCGCAAGTCGGGCCTCGAGTCGTGTCTTAGGTCCCTATGGACCGTCTTCCGACTCGACACGTTTATTACGATTTCTTTCGATAAAGAACGAACTTTCCGCGGTTTTTAATCCGCAAAGTTTGATCGATGATTTAGAATAACGGAAAACATAGACTGAACTTGCTACGGTCTTCGGGAGATAGCATTGAAGGTTTGAAGAGAATGCATGGACTGGTGTCGTCTCGACGTTTCAGAAGAGCTCGGTCACTACGTAGCGACCGAGCTTGGCCGAGCTCGGTCGCTACCTAGCGACCGAGATGGACGATCGCTCGGTCACTACGTGGCGACCAAGATTTGGCTCGAACTCGGTCGCTACGTAGCGGCCGAGCGGGTTGGATGCTCGGTCGCTACGTAGCGACCGAGCTCGGCTCGGAGTTGGTTGCTATGTAGCGACCGGACAGCGTGTATGTGTGGTAGTTACGCAATGACCGAGCTTGGTTTGTTTGCTTTGAGCCTTCAAGGATACTTCTTCGTAAAAACTTCGTATTGGCTAACTTTTAAGAAAATCATATTTTTCTTTTACTATCTTTTCGGAAATACGATTTCCGAGGGTTTTCGGGTGTTAATTCTGTGATGACCGTTTTTGACCCCAACACTTCTCGTCCACGGTCGATATGTTGGCAATCATCCTACTTCGGTCTTGCAATAAATCTGAAAGAATAAAAACGAAAGTAAATACCAATAACTAGGAAAACTAATTAAAATTACCTAATAGTGGGTTGCCTCCCACTCAGCGCTTTGTTATAGTCAATTAGCTTGACTTTGGAGGTATGTGGCTAATTGGTGGAAAAACAGCTACTTGTTGGGAAACAAGCATCCACCTCATCTCTGCACATTGTGGACCAAGCTGCAATGAAACTTCTTGTGGCCTCATCATTTCTGGTCCATCTCTCTCATCCATCTTTTGTACTGCAATTGAGATGTTCTGTAGCCTTTCTAGGATGTCTTCAATGCTGAACTGATACCATCCTATTTTCTGTAGGCGTATTCTGTTAGCTCGTTCAGTTGCTCCTACATTGACTCCATGTGGTTTGGTATCAGCTGCGAATCATCTGGTATGGACGTGGTATCGATCGATGCGACCAGGTGTCTATCGATCGTTGCTGGTGTTGCACTGTCGATCGATTTGGAGTGTGCTCCATCGATCGATGCTGATATCAGGTGTTGAGATGCGAGTTGCCTTGGAATGGCTCTGACTTCCTTCTATAGCCATTCTGCTTGGCTATCTAGTCCACTGATTTTGACGTCGAATGGAAAGTAGATGTCATCACACCGCTTCTCAAGTCGCTCCTCCAAGGTGTCTATAGCTTTGTAAAGCTTTGATGTGATCTGATCAACTGCCTCTGCTGTGTAAGGAAGATGTTTTGTAGGTTTCTTGCTGTCGAGCCTGCGGAACCTATCGATCGATGTTGAACCTTCTTCCTGAAAATCGTGTAGATCTATGGTGCCAATGTTGTAGGTGTGAAGGTAGTGGCATGTTCTGGAGGACATATGTGACCCTCTCCAAATAGTGATGCTGTCTCCAGAATTTTCCTGCTGTCATCCTTGGTAACAGGAATCATATCACCAGTTGTGCTCCTTGCATGTCCAGACTCGTCTCTGTAGACTCCATATTCGTCCTTCTGTTCCCATCTGAACTTTCTGGCTCCATAGCTGTCATAAGCGCGACGTCCACATTCATAACGCCTATCGATCGATGATGAAGGTTCTTTATCGAGCGACGTTGGTGTTACCCTATCAAGACTCGTCGATCGATGCATGGCTAACAGGTGTGCACATTTGGTGTGAACCAATTCCTGTTGTTGTAGTCTGTGGATATACGTCTACAACAGTTCGATTGTTGTCTGGGATGCTGCGTTGCTGCGTAAACAAGTTGTCTACTCCATTGGCCAACTAAACAATATATGCTATGTCCTCTCTGGATACTTGTAAAATCCTTCCATCCATAGCTTTTGCATGGCCATCTTGGTCCCAGAAAATACCAAATATATCAGGCAATAGAAAGTCGTAATCATTACTCATACTCGTAGTAGATAGAGAAAGTTTAGGTTTTGAATGAGTATCGATCGATGTTGATACTGAGGTATCGATCGATGGTAGACGTTTGTCTGCTGAATTAGGGTTTCTGGATCGAATGCTTCTCCTGGATGTTCCTTCCGATTGGTGTGTGGGAGCATTCATCTTTTCTGCTTCTGTTTCGTGAGAAGTACTCCTGGGTGCAAAACTCCTGGGTGCAAAACTCCTGATATAGGTGTTGTTAAACCTATTTAAAATAGAAATATTCCCTTTTTCCTTTTCTGAGGCGGCGGCTTTAATATCGATCGATGTACCGGGTGTGGTATCGATCGATGCAGATGATTGTTTTGCTGGATGAGGGTGGGAATCAACTGATGCTGAGTAGTTGTTGTCGATCGATGGTGTAGGTGTGTTGTTGAAGGAATGGGTTGAATATCTTTCATCCTGCATAGAAATCTCTATAGCTCTTTCCTTCCAGTAATCCTCATCATACTCCTCAGTAGGATCCTCATTGGATGAAAGATCACAGTCTCCACTACAAAACTTTCATGGAATCCACTATCTGCCCAACTGCTTATGGAACAGTCATCTCGTCCGTTCTTGTTGGGTTGTTGAAAGGCAATGTCTGGATAGTACTGATCTTGTAATGTGGAGTGGTCTACCGGTTGCATCCCATCGAGCGACGTGGAATAGCGTTCATTGGTCGTCGGTGACTCATTGGAATCGATCGATGTGACAGTGTGAGTGTCGATTGATTCCGAGTACTCAGTTTCGTACTCTGCTCCACAATGGATAGCCAAGATCATTTCCAAGCTCCACGAGGTTGACCTGTTGTCTCACAACTCGAACTAGGTCATTGTGGACATATGGATCTATCTGTGTCAGACATAATCTGTTGGTGTTCATGTCTCATACAGCTCCTACTGTAGCTAGGAAAGCTCTTCCAAACAGAAGTGAAGAGTTCCAATTAAGCTTGATGCCCATGACATGAAAGTCTACTGGGACAAGGGCGTTACCAATCTATACCTCAAGGTCTCTTATGATGCCTCCTGAGCTCCTATCTTAAAGATCCACGAAGGTGAAAGATTCTGATGAGGGCTCTATTTTCAGACCCAACTGGTCTGTCCTTAGGTAGGATACTGACTAATGCTGCTGTGTCACAAAGTGCATGGAGAAATTCAATACCCTTTACTAGACATGTAATTGCAAACTTCCCAGGATCACTCTTCTTCTTCAATGTGATCCTTAGTTTCATCCTTTCCCTCACACGATGAAACATTCTCCTAATGTCCCCCTAAGTTTCCTTAGTCTCCCTGAAGAACATCCACAACCGGTGTGTGAAATAAACTTCATCAAATTTTTTCTCCATTGGGATTCTGAGGACTCTCTTAGTGAAACCATCCATCTCCTTCTCATTAGCTTCCCTCTTGGGTTCTTAGGAGTCTTCTCCTTCCTTTTCCTTAACACTTTTCCCTCAGTTGCCTCATCAACTTGCATAGGCTCTGGTGTAGTGTCTGAAGGGTTGGTTGTAGGCTGTTGTGGGTTTGCTAAAGGTTTAGGTGGTGGTCTGAGTGTGTTGATTCGGTTACTATCAATTGATGGTAATCGTATTCGGTGGGTGAGAGGTGTCCGTCGATCGAAGGTGAGGGGGGTTGATCGATGTCGGTCTCTTTTTGTCGATCGATGGCTGGCTCAAGCGGTCGATTGATTTTGACGTGGAGAGGGGAGGGTGGGTGAGGGTGTTTTTCTGCGAATTCCTCATGAGTCATGATTCGAACTGCACTACACTCCGCAGCCAATTCAGCAGACGACGTCGATCGATGTCTAGAGTGATCCGTTAATCGATCTTCGTCTTGGTCTGTCGAGCGATGTGCATCCATTGACATCGGTCGACACCAGTGTGATCCGTTAAAACTCATGGAGCTTTCAACTTTGAAGTCTCCTTCTCTAAGTTCTCATGCTTCACCACTTGCCAGAAATCATCATCTAGGATGGCATTCACGTGGTGTTTTGCTTTCTCAACTCCTGCCTCTATAGCCAAGGCTTCTTGCCTCTTTACAGTGTCTCCAGTCTGAGCCACTTGCATTTCAAGCTTCCTCACTTGAGTCCCTAAAGTCTCAATTCTTTTGTTCAGACTGTTGTAGGCAGAATCTATCTTTCCGTTGAAGTCCACAGTGAGTTGCTGCTGTCCTTCCAAAACTCTGTCAAGCAGTGCTTCAATCTTGCTTTCCTGAGTCTGCGGTGGTGGATTCTGGTAGTATGAGTTTCCATAGCCTCTGCTGTTGTTGCTGAAAGGTTTCTGGAACTGTGAACTATGGTTACTCCTTTGACCATTGCCATAGAAGTTCATGTTTCCACCCTGGTTTCCAGATCTCTGAAATCCAGTACCTCCAATATAGTTCACATCCTCTTCTCCTTCCATGTCTACAGCTACTTCTCCTTTAGCTGAGCAGACATGCTTCCTAAGAAGCTCATGAACCACATCTAACTTTGCTCTAACTTCATCCATCTGCTCCTTTCCTAGGGATGCAACAGACTTCTTCCTTTCAAAGTCAGTGTTCTTGGTGCTGCTGCTTTTTGCTAGATTTTCTATCAGTCTCATAGCCTCCACCGGATTCCTGGTGTTGAAGTTTCCCTCGCTAGCTGTATCAAGAGCCATCTGATACCTCAAGGCGATACATCTGAAGAAAGTGCTCAGCAGTTGCACGTCATTGAATCCATGGTGTGGACACTCTCGCTGGAAGAACTTGAACCGGATCCACGCATCTTTAAAAGACTTTCCAGTCTCCTGCGCGAACGTAGCAATTTTGCTCCTCAAGTCTTCAGCGCGTGCCTTATTAAAGAAGTTTCGCAAGAAAGCATTCTTGATGTCGGCCCAGGATTTTAGAGATCCTGTGTGGGTAGCTTCTTAAGCCAGTGCATCGCTTCTCTAGTCAGAGTATACTTGAAGAGCTTGCACAATATGTAGTCTTCAAGGACTCTATCCATACGAATAGCAGCGATAAGATCCTCGAACCTCTCCAGATGGTTCATAGGATGCTCATGCGGTAACCCAGAGTAGGGTAGCTGCGACACGAGTGTGTAGTACTGAGGCTTCAGCTCGAAATTCTCCTTCTGAATCTCTGGAAGGCAAATAGCTGATATGTTGGTGTAGTACTCGTCTGGACGATTGTACTCGGCCAGTGCCTTTGGTGGAGCAGCCTCTTCTACAGGTTGAGCAGCTCCTGTAGCATCAGCATCAGGGATTACATTCCCCTGAGCGTCTAGTTTCTGACCTGTTGTATTACGCAGATGACCATCCAGGTCAAACATGTCTCCATTCTTATCCTGTTTGAAAATAACAGTCGCAACCATGTTCCGCGACTGAGGATCGATCGATGTAAGCGGTGTAGGATCGATCGATTTCGAACGAGGTATATCGGTCGATGATGAAGGTCGGTTATCGGTCGATGGGTTGGTGCGAGCATCAGTCGACGTGAAAGCTACTGCGTCGAGCGATGTGGAACGTTGACCTTTGTGGATCGTGCGTTCCAGGTGAGCAGGATCTTCTGAGAATAGCAGGTGTTTTTCCTTGTTGCTTCTAGTACTGCTCGGTATGCACCTGAAAAGACAAGAAACATTTTTTTTGTTTCAGAATGGGGGTAAAGAAAAAGAAAAGAATTAATAACACTAAATCTAATGGTGATCAAAGCTCCCCGGTAATGGTACCATATTTCATACCACTCAAATTACCCTAAGGAGTGAATTACTCTCTCAAATAAGAGGTTCAATTGTAGTACTTAGGGATCGAATCCACAAGAAGCTAGGGAACCTATTAAATCTAGTAATTTATTAATTCTAAGTGTTTGGCTTTTTATGGTTTTAAAGTAAATAGCATCCTAATTGAGCAAGTCTATTGCTCGACTAACAAGATGATTTGGGGGGTGTAACTTATTGGAAAGGTATTAGATGCAGGGTTTCTATTCAGGTGTTGGAGATTATAATCCTATAGATGCCTATCAGTTGCATGCATGATATATTAGAGCTCAACCCCTTAGACACAGTTATCAGCGATGGAAATGTTTCACTGGTTAACTAATAGATCTTGAATCTCAACTATCGTATATTGATCACAAGAAAGTGTCGATCGATGGTCCTATAGGGATATCGATCGATACACCTTTCACAAATATTGATCGATTGTCAGAAGACAGTATCGATCGATGCTTCTAATTAAGCCTTAGGCGTAAGTTGATAATGCTCACTAGCTTTCTAGTTCAGCGGTAGCCTTTTTCCAGTTGTCTAGTATGACAGATTAAGTTCAGGACTGGATGGTCAAGGATGCTTGACTCATGCAGATTCCTAAATTCAATATCCTAGGTAGCTAATCTAGAACAAGAATTAAGAACAATCAATCAATGATACCACAACTTAACAATCTATAGTTGGGGCTAATCCCTCTAACCTATTGAACCCTGAATCTAACAAGTAAACTACTCAGACATAGCTAAGAAATTCATGACACAAAATGTAAATGAAAACAATATAGAATAGAATAGATGAATCAATGGAGTTCCAATCACAAATCTCTCTATGATATTCTCTCCTAAAACTCTCTGCTGAAAATAAGAATACAAAGGTGGCTCAAAGCTCTCTTGCCTCCTAACAGTTAGGCAAGTATATATATATATTAGGTTAAAAACTCGTCAGGGGTAATCTTGTAATTTTGTGAAGTCTTGGGTTTAAAGTCGGTTGGAACCAAGTCGTGCTTCCGCGTCTCGACATCGAGCGATGGTACAGGATGTACATCGATCGATCTTAATCTTCAATCGTTGAGGCTCCTCTTCTGTATCGATCGACGACACTGGATGTGCATCGACCTCTAATGGTCATCTCGAATGAATACTCATTTAAGCTCCTAAATGCTCCATAATCATCACTTTACTCCAAGATACTTCTGAACCTGAAAACATACGTAATAGGATAGAATATATAGTATATAGATGGTAAAATACTTATGTACCATGGGTGAAAATGGGTCAAATCCATGGTATATCAATACAGATTGCACTTTGATGAATCCGAACATCCAACATTAGGGGGAGATAATAAGAAGATGGTAAAAGAGATTACATGGAATCAAACATCCTTATCTTGGCAAGATCCTCAGACTCAGGAATGTGATTTAGAAGTCCAAAAGATTATACATTTACAAAAGCTAGCTAATCAATTGCCAGATTCATTTTCTGACCCGAAAAGAGTGACTAAATCATATATACCAGCTGCTAATGCACCAATTCGAATTGATGTTCAAGAGGGACACAATCAAGTTGTACAGAGTCTAGACAACGTTTGAAACGTGGTTGACCAATAAGTTCCAAAGATAAAAACCCTCGGAAAACTAAGAAAGGTGCAGATAATGAAACCGAGGTTGTTAAAACCCTAGACACGACCGCGGCCATTCCTAAATCCCGGGACTTAGCCGCGGCCGATCCCAAAACCCTAATAGCGATCGCGGCCGATCATAAATGCTTAGATGCGGCCGGCCCTGATGTATCTAATCCTGATTCTTGGGACGCCAAGATTCAAGGTACTGAAGGTCCTGATAATAATGAGATCTCAATAAATTATGTCTTGTCTGGGATACAATGGAACAGAGAGAATATCGACATTGATGATATATTTGCATGCAATGTAGCACTTGAAATCATGGATGATAATGAAGATCATGAACCCACGTCTATCTTAAAGTGCACTCAACGATCAGATTGGACCAAATAGAAAGAAGCTATAAATGTGGAGTTAAACTCTTTAAAGAAGAGAGATGTCTTTGGACCAATAGTCCGGACACCATATGATGTTAAACTAGTCGGCTATAAGTGGGTCTTTGTAAGGAAAAGAAATGAACAGGGCGAGGTCGTGAGATATAAAGCACGACTTGTTGCACGAGGATTCTCACAGAGACCAGAAGTAGATTATGAGGAGACATACTCCTCTGTGGTGGATGCTACTACTTTTAGATTCCTGATAACTCTGGCTATAAGTGATAAATTAGACTTGCGGTTAATGGATGTTGTAACTGCATACTTATATGGGCCACTGGATAATGAGATTTATATGAAAGTACCCGAGGGTATAGAGTTGAAAAAAAAATCGAGTACTCGAGAACAACACTGTATAAAGTTGAATAAGTCACTTTATGGATTGAAACAATAAGGTCGAATGTGGTACAATAGGCTAAGTGAATACTTAGTGAAATATGGATATAAGAATGATCCGATCAGCCCTTGTATCTTTATAAAGAAATTCGGCCAGGGCTTTGTAATCATAGCAGTGTATGTTTATGATTTGAATATCGTAGGAACTTCTTGAGAACTCTCCCAAACAGTTGAATATCTTAAGAAAGAATTCGAGATGAAAAATCTTGGAAAAACAAAGTTTTGTTTGGGATTACAGCTTGAGTACATAAAAGATGGAATCCTTGTAAATCAAATGGCATATACAGAGAAAGTACTCAAGAGATTTAACATGGCCGAGTCTCACCCATTGTCTAGCGCCATGGTCGAGAGGTCTCTTGGCCTGGACACTGATCCGTTCCGTCCTAAGATAGACGATGAAGATGTCCTAGGTCCCAAAGTGCCATATCTTAGTGCCATAGGAGCTTTGATGTATCTGGCAAGTCACACACGACCAGATATATGCTTTGCCGTGAACCTATTATCTAGGTTTAGCTCTTGTCCAACCCAAAGGCACTGGAACGGGATTAAACATGTTCTTCGTTACCTGCAAGGAACGAAAGACTTGGGTCTATTTTATTCTAACCAAAACAAGAAGGTTTAGTTGGTTTTGCTGATGCAGGTTATCTTTCGGATCCACACAATGCTCGATCACAGACAGGCTATGTGTTTACACATGGTGGAACAGCCATATCATGGTTTTCCATGAAGCAGAAGATCGCGGCTACATCATCTAACCACTCGGAGATATTGGCAATACACGAGGCAAGCTGCAAGTGTGTGTGGTTACGGTCCATGACCAACCACATACGAGTTGATTGTTGGATGACCGAGAGCAATGACGCACCAACCATGATGTATGAGGACAATGCAGCATATATTACTCAGCTCAAAGATGGCTACATCAAAGGAGACAGGATGAAGCACATCTTGCCCAAGTTCTTCTTCACTCACGAGTTACAGAAAGCCGGAGAGGTCCAAGTAGTGCAAGTGCGTTCCAGCGACAACTCAGCCGACCTGTTCACCAAATCACTTCCTACTTGCACATTCAGAAAGCTCATGCATCATATTGGGATGCGTAGGCTGAAAGACTTTCAGTGATGTCCAAAACAGGGGGAGTAATACGTGTTGTACTCTTTTTCCTTCACCATGGTTTTGTCCCAATGGTTTTTCCTGGTAAAGTTTTAATGAGGCAACATCCAAAGCGTATTACAATCCCTGTATGGTTATGGCATCCAATGGGGAGTGTTAATAATCATATTGTGGATGTCTATAACCGGCACGGTCCATAACCTGCCCGTTCCATATCCAGCCCATACTTAGAGAGAGAGAGAGAGACGGTTGTGCCCTAGAGAGAGAGACAAACCTTAGTTTCCTTTTCTTTATTTGTTTATGATTTGTACTCTTTCCATATTTTTATTTCCTTTCTCTAGTCTTTCCATTATTCTATGACAGTGATTCCCTATATATATAAAAGGCTCCTTATGTTTATGAATAATACAGAAACATACAGATTCTATTCTCTTGTTTCACAACAAAAACATAAATCTGTTACATTCTCCGACTTATTTTTTTCGCCACTCGTAGCTAATTAAACATGCACAAACAAAGCAATGAAATGTTAATCAATGGGTTTATTTATATTCATCAACACTTCTCTATATTATATTCTCCAACTTATTTTCTTCCCCACTCGTAGCTAACTAAACATGCACAGACAAAGCAATGAAATGTTATTCAATGGGTTTATTTATATTAATCGACACTTCTCTATATTATATCATACAAGATTAACTAATCAATACTATTAAAACTGAAGGGTCTTTTTTTAGGCCACCTTCAAGTTTTGAAGTATTTACAACTTCATGCTACTGAATTATTTTTAATCTATGATTTCAATTAAATTCTTTTATTTTTTAAATTTCTTTTTATTTAACCATCCTATTTTTTCGAGCCTTTTTCAACGCCTTTATTTAATTTATCATGTATAATCTTACTTTTAATCTCTCATCGTATATGTATTAAAAGATGTATTCACATAAGAAATTATACTTTTCAATCTTTCCATTGCTTAAACAATATATTCACGTAAAAATTTGTACAATTAAATCCAGATATCAAGTTTCATCAACGATGACATGTTTATTTCATTAACAGAATTCGATTCTGTGTTTGCTTCAACACCATACATAAGGTTTAAAACCATCTTGAACTGCTATAACACTCTTTTCCATTGCTTAAACAATATATGGCAGTAAAAAATTGTACATTTAAATTCAGAACATCAAGTACCATCATTAATTACATGTTTATTTTACTACCAGAGTTCAATTTTGTGCAAGCTTCACCATTAAACAATATATGTATGGTCGGCGTTATGAATGGTTGAAATACTCATGTTTATATATTTGTATGGTTGCATTTTTAGATGTATAGATTGAGATAAAGAACCCCTAAACCCTTATTCATGAATTTATTTATTAATATTAAGTAGAAAAACTAACAATTGGGTTTAAAAGTACCATCTATGGAATAAACTTTTTCTATACAAAATACTGATCATATTTTGAGAACAATACAGGATTAAACCACTTTGAAACATACTCGCCAAATTATTGTTTTTGCAAATCTGTTTCAAATCCAATTATTAAAAAATAAGATATATACATAATCAAAAGCAAAAAAATCGGCAAGTAAATTCATTTGGAAAAATATATATACAAAACAATAAGAATAACAAAATCATAAATATCCGGCCAATCATTGTACTTGCATATCTTCAACATATCAATAAGAGAAAATCAAAACAAGAAACCACGAATTTTGGTAACAAAAATATCTATTATAATATACCCAAAAATCTAATTTCCCATTAAATTACTAAGGGGATGATTGGTAAGTGATGTAGCTTTATATTTTTTGCTGTAAAATTTAATCTGTAGATTTATTTGTTGTAGTTTTCCTTGCTGTAGATTTCTAAAGCACTAATTTTTTGCTCTGGAAATAAAGCTCTCTACAGCCATATTTTGATTTTTCAGAGATTTTTTTGTTGTGAGTTTTTTAAGGAAAGCAAAGCTCGATTGGTAGACATATATAGCTGTAGACTAAATTTTGGCTGTCCAGAGCATCTACAGCCCCAACCAATCATCCCCTAAACTAACTGCATATATTCTCTAACTGTATTGAATAGGAAAACCTAAACCCACTACCTTTATTATATATACTGTCTTTTAACCTCAAAGCAACACACATTTTCTCAAAACGTTTCTCATAATATGTTTTCCAAGTAAAAGATGGTTTACCTTGATGAGATTAGACCATGGAAGACGGGTTGGTCGAAGCCAAAGTCGCCACACCTGGAAACCATCCAATGATGGGCTTGGTGAGAGTTTGGAAATCATATTTGCAGACAAAAAGGTAATAAAAACAATAACATGGAAATTCTGTTAAGTCGTCATAGTTTAAATTCCTAAAATTTTGACCAAATGAAACAATGAACGGATCAAATTAAAACATGTATGAATGTATTCAGTAGAATACTTACCTTCGTACTGATTGTTTGTAGTGCACAGCATGACAACTGGATTGTAGTTCCTGAAAAGGTATTTGTTTTAAATCAAATTATTTTTTAATCTTATAAAAGACAAAATACATTATATTTCAATAGACTAATAATTGACAGTAACACTATATATTCTTTCATTCAATACGCACCTGTGAATCTGTGATAGTTTATATCTCTATCAATCAATGTTTAATGATACAAACTGTTTCATTTGTAGAGATGTTTGTGAACTCCCGTTGCAAACCTCACAATAAAAATAAAAGGAATATATTTTTTTTGAAAAATCAGACGAAATTACAGGTGAATATGTAAATATTTAAGTTTTAGAGAATATGTGAATATTCCTTTTAATGAAAGTACACTATATTTTATAAATATTTATTTAATTTTATATGGTATAAGAATCTACAATTTTAACAAATGTGACTTTATTTAATTGTATACCTTTATGTTTGTACGGCTTACACTTTAAAGTTCCATTTTACTGTGAAGTCATCGCAACAAGTTCCCATCTCATCGGAATAAGAAAGAAAATCATCGGACCCAACTTGCAAAACAGATTTTAAAAATAAGTTAGATCTGAAAATACAATATTTAAAAAAAATGGATGAAGAAGAGACAAAAAAAGTAACATTGGAATTACCTTTTACGGATCAGATGGAGTTATAACCAAGAGGAACCGGCAGTTAAGAAAGAAATGTTCTTTTATCTCTTCTGTCGAATGAAACTTGAAAAAAAGCAAGAAATGTAAATCGGCTCATCTAATGGGCTTTAGGTAAATATTTTTTAAATTAAAAATTCTTAAGTAAACATGTTATTAATGGTGGATTTACGAACATGAAGACAAACCTTTGGAGTTTTTTGTCTGTTGAATCAGCTCACCACGATTTCAACTTCGATTATATTTAAGCCATCGGATAGACATGCAAAAAAAAAAAAGCTTTCTGTAAGAATTGATTCGAGTCAACTCTCTGTCAAGGATGAAGAAAACAGAGTAACAATGGGTAACCTTGGAGATGAGACTGAGTCGATTCGTGGAAAACACATATCGTTTCAATCGCTATTAGAGAGTTTTTTTTTTTTTTTTGGAAAACGAAAATCTGTCTGAAAATGGCAAAAATATCTGGTCTCTATTGTGTAAAAGCTATAGAATTTTTGTGGGCTTGAGCCGATTTTATTGATTTCCTTATGTAACAGAATTTGCTTAACATAAATATCTAAATAACTGCCCATCTTGATAATTTTATGAGCTTAAATATAGTCAAGCCACTTTCTGGCCCATTTAAAAAACCAATCACAATTATGTAGCAAATAAAAAAAAATTATAATTAAGTCAACATTATAATGTATTAATACTATAAACATTAATTGTTTTCTTAAAAAAACTATAACATTTTTTAAAATTCATTAAAGATAATATACAATAAAAATAATTCCATTATGAATATAAAACAAACAATATAATGGTTTATTTATAGTTATATAAAATGTATATAAGTATAATTATTAATTTATAATTTGAATTGGATGATATATTTACGTTATATTTTTCAAAAAAATTATTATCTTATTATTTTATCGATTTGTGTCATGGTCCAACTTAGGACCTCAAAATAATATTGATCATACTATATTCCCAAGTTAAACTTTACCTTAATATAAATATTATAATGTGTTCAAAATAATTTATGTATAATTTAAAATCCGAAAGGAATAAAAATTATAGTTTACCCTGACTTTGAAGTTAATAAATAAGAAATCATCTATACTATAAAGGGGAAATTTTACATATACACTTTTCTTGATACCACTTTTCACTTATACCACCACTCAAAGGACATTTTCATAAATACCACATTCATTAATGTGTAAAAGACTAAACTAACCTTACCTTATCTTCAATCTATCGTCTCCTTCTTCTCTACCGTCGTGATCCTTCTTCTCTCTCCGTTTGGATCCACCGTCTCTCTCCGTCGGATCCACCGTCCTTCTTTTCGAGATCCATCGTCTCTCTCCCCGTTGAGATCCTTCTTCTCTCTTCGTTGAGATCTGTCGTCATCTCCGTCGAGATCCGTCGTCGTCTCCGTTGAGTTCCATCGTCACTCTCTCTCACGTATCTGGTGATAAGCAATTACGAGAATCACGATTCAAAACCTCAAAGATGTTGGCTCCTCTCCACGATTCACACTGGTATGTTTCTAATTTGTGTATTTTTTTTGTTCGATTCAAGTAATATTTTGGATTTGTTCTTTCTGTTATAAAAAAAAAGTCAACGAAGGTTTGTTTACAACATGTCGATCTAAGAGAAAGAGTTTCGATAGTGAACATTGAGTTTTCAAAAAATTATAAACCTTTATAAATCTGGGTTCAAGTAATTTTAGGATTTTCTTTCCTCTATTATTCAAAAAACAAATAAGATTTATTTAGACTTGTCATTTGAATAGTTCTGGTTAGGAGAAATATTTTCGGATAGTGAACATTGTATTTTAAAGAATTAGAACCTCTTATAAATCTGGGTTTTAAGATATTGTTGATAGTACAACTCCATGCTTTACAAAGTTTTATAAAGAAGTTTGTAAACAAGAGTTGATCACATATGTCTATAAAAAACATATAAATGTGTGAATTTGAGAAGTCTTATCTTTTATTATCCTATATTCTTTGTAAGACTGTTACCAAAATACATGAACATTATGCTTGGATAAAGTATCTTTAGACCATGATTAAAAGTTAACATCATCTTTTTATTTCGTCTTGCAGTTAGATAGCAATGAATTTTGCACATCTTTGAGATTGCGTCTGAGGATTGATGAAGCTAGAACAGAACCACTAGACAATCTAAAAGTGATTATCCAATCGGTGTCTTGGTCAATAATGTGAAGCATTTTATAAAAGATTATAAATGTAGTTTTATAAGGGTTTATAAATTAGAAGTTTGTAGAGACTTATAAAACGTTGTTTATTCTTTATTACTTCTTATGATTAATACAATGCTTGGATTTCCTGATGAATACAAACATTTGGTGACCCCAACACATCCTGATCTTGATGACATAGATTTTAACAGTGTTGTACAATTAGTTCAACAAAGATATAAAATGAAGAAAATTTAATGGGAACAAGGATTTGTAGATATACTTTTTGCAACATATGATATAGGAAAATAACACATGAAAGAAGATAAAAATGAAGAAAAAAGAAAGCTGAAAAGCAAATAAGAGTTTGTAAATCATTTATAAAACGGTTTGTAAAGTTTATAAGCTATTTATAAAGGTTTATAAATTATTTGTAAGAGTATCTAAACCATTTATAAAGGTTTATAGAACAATTAATAAAGTCTATAAACCATTTATAACTGTTTATAAAAACATAATGAAATTTTATAAACAATTTATAAGGGGTATGTATACAATTTATATGGTTTATAGGTTTAGGAATCAATTAGAAAGTCTCTTAAATAATTTATAAGAGTCTCAAATAATTAATGAAGACTTATAAAAATCATTTATAAGAGTTTGTAAAATAATTTATAAGGGTTATAAGGATATATAAATACTTAATAAGAGTTTATAGATCATTTATAAAATTTTATTTAATTTTTTATGAATTTTATAAACCTATTATAAAGGCTGATAAAACAGTTTATAAAGTATATAAACTATTTATAAATGTTTATTAAAAAAATTATAAAAGTTTATAAATAATTCATAAGGGGAATGTATATAATTTATAAGGTTTATATAGGTATATACATGTTTATAAATCAATTGGAGGTCTTTAAATCAATTATAAGAGTCTATAACCATTTAGAAAGGCTTATAAAACAATTTATAAAGTATATAAACTATATATAAATGTTTATTACAAAAATTATAAATGTTTATAAATAATTTATAAGGGGTATGTATATAATTATAAGGTTTATATATGTATATACTTGTTTAAAAATCAATTGGAAGTCTTTAAATCAATTATAAGAGTCTATAACCATTTAGAAAGACTTATTAAACAATCTATAAGAGTTAATAAAATAATTTTAAAGTGTATGTAAATATTTTCAAGGTGTATATAGGTATATACATGTTAAGAAATCAACCGGAGGTCTTTAAATCAATTATAAGAGTCTATAACCATTTAGAAAGTCTTATTAAACAAGGTGTTATAAAAGAAGTTCTTAAACAAGAGTTCATCGTATATATCTATAGAACAACATATAAACGTGTGAACATGAGAAGTCTTGTGTTGTGTTATCCTATATTCTTTGTAAGACTGTTACCAAAATACATGAACATTATGCTTGGATAAGGTATCTTTACACGATTAAAAGTTAACATTATCTTTTTATTTCGTCAGGCAGTTAGATAGCAATGAATTTTGCACATCTTCGTGATTCATCTGAGGATTTATGAAGCTGGAACAGATCCACTAGATAATCCAAAAGTGATTATCCAATCGGTGTCTTGGTCAATAATGTGAAGCATTTTATAAGAGATTATAAATGTAGTTTTATATGGGTTTATAAATTTGTAAATTAGAGATTTGGGAGACTTATAAAACTTGTTTATTATTTGTTACATCTTTTGGTTAATACAATTTTTGGATTCTCTAAGGAATACAAACATTTGGTGACCCCAACGCATTCAGATCTTAATGACATAGATTTTGACAGTTTTGTACAATTAGTTCAACAAGGATATAAAAAGAAGAAAAGTTAATGGGAACAAAATTTTGTGGATTTACTTTTTGCAGTATATGATATAAAGCAATAACATATGAAAGAAGATAAAAGTGAAGAGAAAAGAAATTTAAAGGGCAAATAATAAATCATTATTTAAATAAAAAAATAAAATTAAAATTAAAAAAAAATTAAAAATTAAAAAAATTAAAAAAGTAAAAAAAATTAAAAAATATAAATATAAATATAAATTAAAAAATTAAAAAAATTAAAAAAAATTAAAAAAGTAAAAAAAATTAAAAAATATAAATATAAATTTTTTTTCTGTTTTCGAATTATACTTTTTCAAATTCGAACTTTTTTATAATTATTTTTTTAAAAAAAAAAAATTTCGAATTTTTTTTTTTTCAAATTACTTTTTGAAAAACGAAAATAATGTTTGAAACTATTTTTTAAAATTTTTTATATATTTTAAGTATTTATTTATATATTTATTAGAATCCTAAATTTCACATTCCAAAAATCCTACCCCACTCCTCGACTCTAAACCCTAAGTCTAGATTAGTTAATCCTAAGGGTATAATTGTCTTTTACCCTTTATTAAAAGTGAGGGTAAAAATGGTTAGTGTAAACATGAAAAGTGGTACTATGAATGTGCTATTTGTGGCAATTTACCAAGAAAGTTACATAAAATAAAAGAGTGTAAAGATAATTGTAAAAAAGTACGATTACCAAACTCATCCATAAGGAGTATACACCTTTTTGTTTTAGTTAGATAATTGTTTGCAACCAATTACATATAGTCTCTTTGTTCATTCCCCCAACTTTGGTCGTATGTAGCTTTAAGTTTTTCTAAACTAAAACACTGTACTTTTCTGGTTAATTTTTGGAAATATAAAACTATGGTCCTTGTAAAAAAGACAAACAAAAACTAGCAATTAAAGATATGAGGGAACAAAACTTTAATGCAAGACAAAACCTCTTCCATTTGAAGAGAGAAATTGCCAAAAATATCATTTTCAAAATACCATTTTTCATGTTTACACTAACCAATTTTACCTTCATCTTTAATGAAGGGTAAAAAACATTTATAACATTTTTTTATTAATTTAACATCGTCCGATCCTTGCAGACATACTCACAAAGCCAACGAGGAGAATAAAAAAGTTTAAGTTTGACAAAAGATGGCTGGATAATGAGGAGTTAAGGCAAGTCATTCTCGAGGGATGGAAATCACCTGATCTCCCTCCTAATGCGACTATAATGGAACACATTTCGAGTTGCCGCAAAGCCTTGAGCGAATGGAGGAGACAACATAATGTTAATTCCGCGAAATTGGTGGAGGAGCTTAAGGAGAAAGTGGAGGGCCTATATGCTGATGATAATGCTATAACTGAAGTGATTGCAGCAGCTCTGAAGGAACTATCTGATGCTCTTAAAGCAGAAGAAATGTTCTGGAAACAGAAGAGTCGAGTGTTTTGGTTGCGTGAAGGGGACATAAATACAAAATTCTTTCATGCTTTGACGAAGCAAAGACGGGCCCGGAACAAGATAACGCAGCTCTGGGATGTAAATGGTAATGTTGTAGAGGATGAAGAAGGATTAGTAGCCATTGCTACAAGCTATTTTAGACAGATTTTTGAATCGTCTAATCCAGAGGATATTGAAGAAGAATTGGCTCAGATTCCTACGACGATTACTGGAGCAATGAATGACAATCTGACATGCCCGGTCACTGAATGGGAGATCAAAGTAGCGCTTTTTTCCATGCATCCCGAGAAGGCTCCAGGCCCGGATAGGATGACTGCGCTTTTTTACCAGAAATTCTGGGATATTGTGAAGGATGATTTAACTCATATGGTTAATATATTTCTTTTTGAGGGGACTGTGGCAGCGGGCTTGAATGATACGAATATATGCCTCATCCCGAAGACTACAAAGCCTAATGAAATGACCCAATTTAGGCCAATTAGCTTATGTAATGTAAGTTACAAGATAATCTCTAAGGTCTTATGCCAGAGATTGAAGAGAGTACTGCCAGGCTTGATATCAGAAACTCAGTCAGCTTTTGTGGCAGGAAGACAAATCCCAGATAATATTATGATAGCCCAAGAAATGTTCCACGCCCTGAGAACGAAACCAAGTGGTCGAAACAAAAGAATGGCTATCAAGACGGACATGAGTAAAGCATACGACAGGATGGAATGGTCATTTATTGTGGCTGTCATGCGAAAGATGGGCTTCTCGGAAACATGGATCGCTTGGATAATGCGATGCATTACGTCAGTTAAGTACAAGGTACTTATGAATGGACAGCCAAGAGGAATTATTGTTCCTGGTAGAGGCCTACGCCAAGGAGATCCTTTGTCTCCTTTCATTTTTATTCTATGCACGGAAGCGCTCGCTAGCCTTCTCAATCATGCAGAGAACCAAGGGAAGATAACGGGGATGCGCGTAACACGTGCGTGCCCTTCGGTATCCCACCTTCTCTTTGCTGATGATAGCCTTTTCTTCTGTAAGGCGGAGCCCCGTAAATGTGAAGAAGTAATGAAAGTGGTCAGGAAGTATGGTAAAGCATCAGGTCAATGTATCAACTTTGATAAATCATCCTTACTCTTTGGTAAGCGAATCAGTGCAAATAGTAGGCAAGAGATTAAAGATGTACTTGGAATCCAAAATGAAGGAGGAATGGGAACCTACCTTGGTATCCCGGAAGACATAAGTGGGTCTAAGTGCAAGCTCTTTGCGTTTCTCAAGGATAAGCTCATGCATAGAGTGAATGGTTGGACAGGTAGGTGGCTATCAAAAGGAGGCAAGGAAGTACTGATTAAATCTATTTTGCTAGCGCTTCCAACTTATGTAATGTCTACGTTCCTTCTCCCTTTGGAGATATGCGAAAACTAGCAGCGGCTATTGCTAAATTTTGGTGGAATTCAAATCCACCGAAACGTGGAATGCACTGGGCGAAATGGGAAAAAGTCTGTCTACCAAGAGAGGAGGGTGGGATTGGCTTTCGTTTGATCCATGAGTTTAATCTGGCTCTTTTGGCGAAACAGGTATGGAGGCTTGTCCAGTTCCTTGACTCTTTGGTAGCCCGGGTGTTGAAAGGAAGATATTATAGGTTGTGCTCACCACTAAGTGTAATCCCAGCTATTAGCCCATCATATGTGTGGACTAGTATCTCGGCGGCAAGGAAGTTGTTGATGATGGGAATCAGACAGAAGGTACACTCAGGATATGAAGTCAAGATCTGGCAGGATCCGTGGATTCCAACGGTGCCGGCGAGAGCAGCTCACCCTGTGGCCCCAGTTATGAACCCCAACATGAGAGTGAGCGATCTCATTAATCAGGAGTCGAAGGATTTGGATGTGAGTCTTTTGGAGAAATACGTCAATCGGGATGACATACCTCTTATAAGGAGCTTAGCCATAAGCTCGGCCCACCGACGGGACACATTTTGCTGGAGCTACACAAGGAATGGACAATACACGGTCAAATCTCGATATTGGGTGGCTCGGACTTTATTAAAGCCAGAGGAAGAAAAGGAAGTCGTGGAGCCAAGTATTACTGAGATTCAAGCCTTTGCTTGGAAGCTGAAGGCGCCGAAGAAGATATGTCATTTTATATGGCAATTGTTAACTGATGATGTGGCAGTAACAAAGAACTTAGTAAGACGCAAGATGAGGTGTGATAACTACTGTCCAAGATGCGGAGAACCTGAAGAATCAGTAACCCATGCCATTTTTGAGTGTCCACCAGCTATGTAGGCCTGGTTATTATCATCAACTCCAACAAGTCCGAATTTGTTTCCAGTATCAAGCGTCTACACGAATATGGATTATCTATTCTGGAGGAAAAGCATCATTGACCCAGAACAAGACAGAGATCCTTATCCGTGGATAATCTGGTATATCTGGAAGGCCAGGAATGATAAACTCTTTAGAGGTATAGACAGAGACCCATTAGAGCTGGTTAGATATGCAGAAAGTGAATGCCAGCCTGGTTTGATGCGATTGAAGTGCCACAACTAGTGATACATGAAAACAACACTGAGGAATCCCAAGTCTTAAGCTTGAGGAATATTTGCTTGCTAGATGGATCATGGACATCTACTGATCACTTCAGTGGATGTGGATGGGTGTGGATGGACAATGGGAGCAACATACAGTTTATGGGGACAAGAAATATCACTAGACGCGAATCAGCCCTGCATTCGGAACTTGAAGCACTGCGGTGGGCAATGGAGAATATGCTCCAACACTCAACATGCCAGAGTTTTGGGACAGACTGCAAGTACCTGATCGCAATGTTAAAAAAACCTCATGCTTGGCCAAGCTTTGCGACGGAACTGGAGAGGATTGAGACGCTTCAAATATGCTTCCCGGAATTCAGCATCATTCATGTACCAAGAGCGCGCAATCAGACTTCAGACTTTTTAGCTAAAACTGCGAGATCCTTCCATAGGGAGTTACTTTTTATTGGTTGTTCTATTCCGGTCTGGTTACCTAGACCACCTCTAGCTTGAGTAATAGAATGGCTTTCGACGTCAAAAAAAAAAAAACTAATTTAAACTTAAAATATCAACTCTAAACCCTAAATCATCAACTCTAAACTTTAAACCTCGAAACATCAATTCTAAATTCTAAATCCTAAACCCCAAAACATCAACTATAAACCCTAAACCCTAAACCTTCAAATCAAAACCCTAAGACATCAAATATAAACCCTCAACCCTAAACCCTAAATCTAAACTTAAAACATCAAATCGAAACCGTAAATCATCAACTCTAAACCCTAAACCATGAAACATCAACTCTAAACCCTAAACTCCAAAACATCAACTCTAAACTCTAAACCCTAAAACTTCAAATCTAAACCCTAAAACATACTCTAAACCATAAACCCTAAATCCTATATTTTTTTGAAATTTGAACCCTAAACCCTAAAACCCTTAACCTTCAAATTTAAACCCTAAAACCCTAAACTTTCAAATCTAAACACTAAAACATCAACTCTAGGGTTTTAGGGTTTAGGGTTTAGAGTTGAAGGTTTAGGGTTTAGGGTTTAGAGTTGATGTTTTAGGGTTTAGGGTTAATTTTTAGGGTTTAGAGTTGATGTTTTAGGGTTTAGGGTTAATTTTTACGGTTTAGGGTTTAGAGTTTACTCTTTAGGGTTTAGGGTTTAGTGTTGATAGTTTAGGGTTTAGTGTTGATGATTTAGGGTGTAGAGGTGAAGTTTAGGGTTTTGGGTTTAGAGTTGATGTTTTAGATTTTAGAGTTGAAGGTTTAGGGTTTAGGGTTTAGAGTTAAAGTTTCGGGGTTTAGGGTTTAGAGTTGTTGTTTCAGGGTTTAGGGTTCGTATTTATAAAAATATAGGGTTTAGGGTTGATGGTTTAGGGTTTAGAATTGAGTTTTAGGGTTTAGTGTTTGAATTTCGAAATAGGGTTTAATGTCTTAGGGTTTAAAATTATTTTTTATTTTTTTAGAATTTTTATTTATTTAAATATTTATTTATTATATACATAAAGAATAAGGGCATAAGAGTCTTTTGTCATTTAATGAATAAAATGTTTTTGAAAATGTCCATTTAGTAATGGTAAAGATGAAATGTGATATCATAAAAGTGGTAAACAAAAAAATTTCCCTATAAAGAGACAAATGACGTCAGTTTACCCATATACAACTCTTGTTTTTCTTCCTATTCAACTCATAAGCCACATAAAAGGAATAACCATGATTGATACTCCGGTTTGTGTGATCATAATGGAAAAAACAGAATCACTTTTAGAGATTGAACGAAGGTTAAAACAAATAACTTGATTTACCACCAAAGTAATGAATTTATTGATACTATAATGTTGGGACTTTGAAATTTTATTAATGTATATAAATATTAATTTATAAAAGTTTTCTTATTTAGATTTCTTATTTTAAGATATATTTATTTTGAGATAAGAAAAATATTTGAGTTTAGTGTATAGACATTAATTGTTATTTTTTGAAATTTGACATTTATATTAATTTTATTATATTGTTTGGTGTATATAATATATTTATTACATAGAACTTAAATGTGGTTTTAGATATAATATAGAGAATTTGACAAATATGACTCAAAACTTGACTTTGATTGCAAAAGTATACTCAAACTTGAATCAAATGCAAAAGTAAGCTAAAAACCTTGTAAGATTACAGCCAGTCCCTTGTGACCAAACAAAAAAACATAACTCATTTTTATGAATATAGCCCCGGTAAGTCTTCTAAGATTATGTTAAGTCTTCTGGACAACGTCCACGGAAGTAGTATGATATAGTTGATCTTAAAAATAATTAATAAATTTTGTAAAACATATTCTGATAAGCGAAAAATGAAAATTATGTAATTATAAACAGTTTTAAATGATATAAATTAAGATATAATAAAATTGAATTGTTTTCAATATAGATGAGTGAAAGTAGTGAATCATGATATTCTTTGGTCAAGGGTTTGGCAAAATATGTTGTAGTATTGTATGTATTCTTAGGGTTAGATTTTGGAAAGCTTAAATGTTTTTTTGAAAAATTCAATTTTTACCTACATGTGATTATTTCTGTGTATAGTAAACACTTTTTAAGTTTAATTTGATTTTATGAAGTGTTTAGATAGTTAGTTTAGTTTATGGGTTATGTTTAGGGTCTAGACGACTATCTGGTGATTAGAAGATATCTTCTAACTCTCGCTAAAAATATTTTAGTTTCCGGCTAAAAATATCGAAGTGTTTCTGGACGACTTACAAGTAAGTCGTCTAGTAAGTCTTCTGATCAAAAATATTTAACCTTATTGGAATTTTGCCTCCTTATATGAAGAAACATTTATACATTCTCTCTCTTCCTCTCAAATGGCTGCAACAAAAATGGTATGTTCCTCATTCTAAAGCTCCCCAACCTCTCTCTAATCTTTTTGAACTTATAAACACCAAAATTTATATCAATTTATTGTTTTTGTCTCATGTATTTCTCACTAGATTATCTTGTTTTGCAGGTTTTTCATCACATGGTTCTCATCTTCCACTCATTTAAAGGTAGATTTATTAATTTTAGATATGTATTTTTGTGTGTTCTATAAAGGTAGATATATCTAATCTTCCACTTATTTTTTCTGTTTTAAGCCATTTGAACGTTTTTGGAGATGCAGGTTTTTCAGATCTGGATTTGGATATGCAGGGTTTTCAAATCTGGAAGACTTCTGGGCTGGAGGACTTCCAGACGACTTCCAGGAAGTCTTCTGAAGGAATCTTCTCCCATGTCTCCCTTTCATAATAGATATGAGCGTTTTGGTAAGTTTGTATGTCTGATTTTTCTTCATTTGGTAACCTCCTGTTGCATAAAGCTCATACATTTTTCCCAAACTAAAACTCTCCAAACCCACTCTAATCTCTTTGACTTGAAAACATTAAATTTTATATGAATTTTTCATTTTTGTCTCATGTCTTTCTCATTAATCTATCTTTTTGTTGCAGGTTTTAATCAAATGCTTCTCATCTTCCATTTGGATATGTACTTTGTGTATTCTATAAAAGTATGTATATCTAATTTTCCACTCATTTTCTCTGCTTTTAAGCCATTTGAACGTTTTTTGAAATGATATGCAGGTTTTTCAGATCTGGGTTTGATATACATGTTTTTCAGATCTGGATCAAACTTTGGAAGACCTATGGGAAGTCAATTGCGAATCTAACTTCTGCATTGACCAGGAGACTTCCATGTAAGTCGTCTACAGCCAAACGACTTACCCAGAAGTCGTCTGGACGAACATATCTGGAAAAAAAAAACTAATTTCATAGTTTCAACGAGTGAGATAACTTGTTTAGCACACAAAAGTATTCTCCAAGCACCCAGAACCTCAAACAAAAGTGACCCACCAAGAATCGTAAGCTTCAATGGCTCTATAAACCATAAAAAATTTATAATCAAAATCTTGGGTTTTTTTTTGGATGAATATTGAGAGAAAGTAAAGAGATGTTTTTAATTCATAAGAATTGAGAAAGAAAGAGTGTAAATCGATTTTTAGGTGCATTAAACGCTTCAAATTGGTTGTTCATGGTGGTTGGTGTATTGATGACAATGACAATATTGTGAATACTTGAGGAAGATGAGAGTGATAGAGTAAAATATGCATTTTCGTAAAAAAAACAAAAAGTGATGGCATTTTCGTGAATAAGCGGAACTTTGGGGATGAAAGAGGCAAGTCAAAGTTCTAAAAAAATGGGTTAGTTTTGTGTTTGACTTCAAGTTTTGAGTCATACTTGTAAAAAACCCATATAATATTATTAAATCTCATCAAAAATATATTAAGTTTTTAGAAAATATAAAGATAATTCTATTATGAATATAAACAAACAAAGTAATAACAGATTCTTACTTATATAAAAAATGTATACATATAAATTATTAATTTATAATTTTAGTGGGACCATATATTTACATAGAATTTTCTAAAAAAAATATTATCTTATTATTTTATCAATTTATGTCAAATTTTGAACCGGCCCAAATTGGGACCGACGAAATTTATTAATTTATAGAGATTATTAATTTATCTAGTATTAATTTACAAAAATAAAAGGGTGTGAAATATAATTGTAAAAAGGTACGATCACAACTCATCCATAAGGCGTATGCGTCTTTTTGTTTTAGTTAGATAACTAGTGTTGGTCCCGTACTAACGTACGGGTAAATAATTCCTGATAATAATCCTAGAAAATTATAACAACTAACAGTAATAATAAGCTAAATCTCTATTTACCATATTACTCTAATCTTGTCACACACAGCACCGCAATATGCCATCTTTACGTTTTTAATGGCAAGTTTAGCTAGATTTTTTTTGCATATATCCATGATAAACTAAAAATTCACCCAAAAAATTTAATTAACATTAAAAAAACAATAAGATTATAACTTTCCATCTTAACAAAAAAAAAGTGCTAAACTATTACCTTTAGTATTCCATAGTCTGATTTTTAAATCTATTTGTGCTATCTTGTTGCTCATTCCTCTTCTTGTAAATAATCTATAAAAAACAATTCAAACAGAATCATACAAAAAAGTATTACTCTGAGAAGTAGATAAAGATAATTTTGACTAAAAAAGAAATCATAAAGTTATCTCGAATTTTGATGCTACACTCAAAACCTAAAATAATTAAAAGAAATGAAACGATTAAAAAAAGATGACAATAAAAGGATGAAAAAAACATCTTGAGTTAATACTGGATTCTGTGGGTAGCACATAAATTTCTACCAAAAAAACATTTTGAGTTAACACATGATTTTGGCTAAGACACTTCTACAATTTTATGGTCAAACCATCATTAAAGATTTAAGGCCCTGTTTTTTTTTTCTAAAGACTATAAAGTAAATAAAAGTATTTTTACCTGAAGTTGAGAATGGTCAAACTTTTTGCATATCCGCATCAGCTTCGATGCTTCTTCAAGTGAGCTTTGATTTTTTCATACATGTCTGTAGAAAATTAAAATAAATTTCAAAACTGAGCGATACAAATATTTATGCTATATTTTATATGAACGCCTAGATTACTGTATCATTATCCCTACGCAATTTTAAACTCGACCGCCATATTAAAAAAAAAGAGTATTAATCCACACAATGAATGATAAAAATTTCGAACTGGTATAAAAAAAGAAGATATGAAAAAACCTATCAAGAATTCAAGATCAAAACTGAAAATTTGGAGAGATGAAGGATCGTTTGTTTTGCGTCGTTGAACAACTGGAGATTGTAAAAGAGATTCTTAACTTTTAACGAAGCTTGTAAAGAAATTTGTTGATGAGTTGAATTTATATGCTACAATTGAAAACAGTTTATGCGAAAGAGGTGGAGATCGTGGTTTTAGAAAGAAGTGAAAAAGGTTAATATCTTGTTAGTTCGAGTGAGAAACAATCTAGAGAAAAAACTGTAATAATAACGCATTTAATTTTTTCTAATTAATTTTGAAGCACAAGCCATGTGGCAAAATTTTATTGGCCATGTGACTTGTGCTTTAGTATATAAAGGATTGGTTGCAACCAATTGCATATAGTCTCATTTTTTATTCCCCCGACCTTAGTCATATGTAGCTTTAAGTTTTTTTTTAAACAAAAAATGGTACTTTTCAGGTTAATTTTTGGAAAACCAAAACTAATAGACCTTGTAAAATGAACAGACAAAAACTGGCAATTAAAGATCTGAGAGAACAAAAATTTAATGCCAGACAAAAACTATTCCATATGAAGAGACAAATGACGTCAATTAACCCATATGGAACTCTTATTTTTCTTCCTATTGAACTCATAATCAACATAAAAGGAATAACAATGATTGATGTTGCGGCTTGAATGATCATAATGGAAAAACAATATCACTTTAGAGATTGAACGAAGGTTAACACAAAAAAATTAATTTATCACCAAAGCAATGAATTTACGGATACTATAATCATGAAGTTAATTATAAAAAGGAAGTTACAGAAAATCAAAGGGTGCGAAAGATAATTGTAAATATGTACGATCGCCAAACTTTTCACTAGTTTTGATTGTATATTTGAGTGGTAAATTTTGTAACATCACAAATGAAATAAAACCAATGTTAATGTTTCAGTTTCTTTGCCTTTAATAGGAGGCTGTTTGTTTCATCATTTGTCATCTCCATCTGATGAGGACTTCCTAAAAATTAAAGTTGTCCAATTGGACAAAAGTCCATGAAACCCAAATTAGATGGGTTTAACCCACTTGAGCATGGACAGTCCAATAAACATATACAAATCTAGGATTGTCTAATTTTGGGTGTAAATCACATTTTACCGCCAAAACCGCAAATCACGTTTTCTACCAAAACCGCAAAATCATGTTTTTTGTCAAAACCGTAAAATCATGTTTTTTCACCAAAAGCGCAAAATCCCATTTTTCTACCAAAAACCATAAAAATAAATTATTCCCCCAAATTTGTAAAATCATGTATTCTCGCCAAAACTGCAAAATCATGTTTTCCCGCCAAAACCGAAAAAATCATGTTTTCCCGCCAAAATCTCAAAATCTTATTTTCTCACCAAAACCGCAAAAATCATGTTTTTTCTGTCAAAACCAAAAAAAAATTTCCCGCCAAATTTATAAAATCATGTTTCCCGCCAAAAGCGCAAAAATTATGTTTTCCCGCTAAAGCCGCAAAATTACGTTTTTCCATCAAAACCGAAAAAAAAAATTTCCAATAAATTTGTAAATTGTGTTTTTTTTTCCAAAACCGTAAAATTTATTAAAATCATTTTTTTGTCAAATCGTAAAATCATAATTTTTTTTTACAAAACTATGAAGTTACATTTTTGGTAAAATCACTAAAAAATTATTTGTCTAACAAAAAAAATAAAAAATTGATATTTTTGAGCTCTGTGGATAATCCATCTCGTTATGATCCTATTTGAGATTGGTCTTATTTGGACGGTGTTTATTTGGGCTTCAACAATTCATGTCCAATAAATAAGATTGTCCAACTGGACAAACCCATTTGGACATGGACAATCCAGTTGACATCCCTATCATCGACATCATAGCAAATGCAAACAGAATCATGATTATCAATGATTACCAAATGCAAACACTAAGTTAGCGTTTTGGAGTGTACCTTGTTGGATGATTGATTAAAGTACAAGCCCTTTCATGTGTTGTTTCTAAAACATGAATCCTGTAGGAGGCTTGTCTTATCCGTTACCATAGATTAAGAACTGCGACTCTTTCATGAACCGCTCTGCGGAACCAAGCTGCAACAGTCTCTCCCTCAACATTGTCGTCACGTCAGGTATAACTTCTTTACTGTCAAGCTCTCCAATGAAAAATCAGGTACCTCCAATGAAAAATCAGGTACCTGAAGAAAGAAGGATGTTAGATACATGTTTCAAAAATAAGCTTCCTAAACCATTCATTGTTTTAACATCTTAAATCAAGTTTAAAGCAAAACAGCATCACTTTCAAACAAAACCTATTCAATTTCACTTCTTTCCGAGAACAAGCAAATCCTTACAGGACTTTTAGAAACAAGAGGAGAGACAAAAGCGCTTTTGACACTAACAAAGTTTATCAGCACTTAGTGTTGTAAGGTTGTGGAATGTCCAAAGTCACTCGTAGATTTTTAGTTAAGCTGGTCCCAACTCCCAACCCACTGTCAGTAAAGTTGGAATCCAACAGATAAGTTAGCTTCTGTTTTCTAACTTTTACGGAAAGAATCTCCTCTTCTCCACTTTTGTAATGGCCTTTTCTTCTCATACATAAGTTCCCAATAATCATTAAACCAACACATTATTGAACAAAAAGGCAAAGAACCAGTAACCTGCTTGCCATTAGAAAACGGGTCAGAGAGTGTCCGTTGTTTCCTGGTGCCTGTAGACCTGGCCCGTCTAGACATGGATCCGTCGAATATCTGAGAAAGCTGAGCTTGATGAATCGCCATGGACAGAGCTCGTCGATGCAACATCTCTTCGTCGGCAAGCAGTTTTCTCTGTGAAAGATTCATTCTCTTGCTCTTGGACCCATCTTTGCTGTCCTTCATCATGGAGATAATCTTGCTATCCATCTTTTCCAACTTGAGACTGACCAGAAGCTGATTCCGAGTTTATGGGAATTCAATAAATTCTCGAGAAAACGGCATGCTGTTTCCGAGAAAGTCAAAGTTTTGCCCTAAGATGGGATCAAGCGATAAGCTTATTATTTCCAGAGAGGAGAGAGCCTGTGAGGAAAACAATCCGTCGTTAGTTAGGCTAGGGATAGGAGTTCGAGTACCAGTTCGGGTCGGGTATTTCGGTATAGAGATATAAAACTCGTTCGGATATTTTTGTATTTTGGGTCTGATCATGTATTTTTAATTCAGGTTCGGTTATTTCGGATCGGGTTCTTATATTTAGATTTTGAAAATATAACTTTTATTTAACCGATTTTTTTTATTTTTAATAGACTGAGTGATTAATAGATTTGGAGATAACAATGTAAAAATAAATAAACATTAATTTGGTCATTTTTAAAAAACATTGGATGTAACTTTTGTTAATACATAAAACAAAAAGCTTGACATGCATTCTAAGTGAGTATCAAATCATTTTATATGTACTTATATGTATATTATATGATTTTAAAGTATGTGTAACATCAATATAAATATTTTAAATAAAATAAAAGATTTAAATTAAAAATATAAGGTTATATATACTTATGTTCGGTTATTTTCGGGTATCCATTCGGGTTTGGATATTACCTGTTCGGATTCAGATATCCAATCTCTCATAAATCAATATCCGTTCGGGTATTTTGCTATTTCGGTTCGGATTTCGGTTTGGATTTTTCGGGTCAGGTTCGGGTACAACTTCGGATATCGAGTAAAGTGCCCAGGTCTTGCTGAGGTCAACTCCAATGGACAGCAAAACACCAAATTTGATGTGAATTCATCTCCACTAAAAAACTAAAAATGACACTATCGCCAAATATTGGGTAGAATAACACTATTAATCACACTAAATATTAAATATTTATATTTTATTATGTTTCATTTAAGGATATAGTTCAACTGTTATTATTAATCAGTTCAAATTTGTTATTAAACATAAATATATTGTATTTTAAAATTATTTTTACATGATTTAAATATTTCTTATTTTATTTTCAAATAAGAAATCACAAAGTGATTATTATCATTTTCTTTATATTGTAAAAAATAAAATATCATAGAACTTTTATATTTTATTTTATTTTCAAATAAAAATCACCAAATTATTATCATTTACTTTATCTTATAATGTATTTTTATTTTATAATGTTGATTATAATCTTTATTCAAGTTATATTTTAATCAGAATGAAAAATTAATAATATTACATTATTGCAATGTTAGATTTAATAGTAATTAATTAAAACTTTATGTAATACTATTAAATTCACCAAACAACAAAATAACATTCTTATTTTTTATTTATTGTATAATATAGTTAAACTTGTATTACTAACAAATACAAATTTTATTAAAATAAATATATGATTTTATTATGTGCTTTTCATAATTAATAGTTTGTAATTTTTAATATAATATTATATATAAAATAAATACACAAAATGTATAATTTTATTAAACCAAAAATATAAATGTAAATAAATTTGATAAACATATTAATTAAAAAAATTTAACAAACATGTGATAAAAACATTTTTCAATTTCAAATAATAAAAATAAAAAATTTATTAAAACTGAAAACATAAAATAATATATAATATTATCTTTGGTGTAATATTTGGTGTCATGATTGGAGATGACAAAAAGATTTTGACACCATAACACCAAATTTTGTGTAATTTTAACCCCATATTTAGTGTCATGGTTGGAGATGTCCTAATACACTTGTGTGACTTGTGTCTGAACTTTTGTACCAACGCAAGGCAAAAAAACAAGGACAGAGAGTGATTTGGACATAACCCCTGTTTGGAACTACGCTAGGCGCTAGTCGGGCGGCAATCCCGGGCGTAGCAAGTTACCAAAAAATCGGGGAGTACTCGGAGATTACGCGGGGTCTAGTTTTAAATACAATTTAATATATGTATAATATATTTAGCTAATTTTAAACAGGATGACACATGTTCTTAGACATAATTATATAATTTTTTATATATAATTTTAAACAGCCTCTTTTTGATTTGTCGGTGTATTTGGTACGAAAAATTCCTAAATGAAGTAATTTTTTTTAATAATCCAGGTAATCCGGACACCCCGGAGAGAACCCGACTAGCGTCTAAGTACACCTCCGCTGAAGACATCCTGGAGAGCCACTTTTTTCACCCCGTTTTAATCGACGGTAGCCAGTGGGATTCGAACCATTATAAATGAAGTAAGTATGTGTTTGTTTTGGGGTTTGATAGCTAATTGTAATTATTTAGTAATGAATAATTACACAAAATCTGTCAATAATGAGTAAAAAATAATCAACGTGTTTCAACTTTACACGGACGAAAAAAACTTAGGCGGTCTAGACGGAAATTTGGCAGGAATTAAACGATCAACGCGGGAATTAAGTGGTCTTACACGGGTCAACGTCCCGATTTGGGCATATTCGCCGCAGTCAACCTCTGAACAACGCATAGGCGACTGCGTTTTTGAACAAGGGACATAACACATATGTATGCAAAGTTTGTTGAGGCTGTAGATTCACTTATTTGGTGAGAGATTTCCTTTTTTTTTTCTGCACCTAATTAAAACATAAGTGACACATATTCTTATTTACTTTCATTGCTTATGTTCCTAGCAAAAATACAAAAATTCCCAAATCATAATTAATTTTCAAAGTTTTTCATCTAATCTTAATTTAATAGAATTGCAAGTTCAGTGAATTAAGACAATCTGAATCTGGATCAATGTGCTGAAGGTTGAGCTAACAATTCACACATCACTCACTGCCGTTTGATCATAATGAAGTTCAGCTTCAGCCGTCAGTCTTCCCTTAATCCGAACTAGAGGAGCTATGCTTTCCAGCATCAATATTTTTTTCTTTGAAATATATATTTTTATTCAACCCGAATAATCGAGAAATCAGATCTTGTTACAAAACCACTTTGAACAAAAGTTTCAAAGTCAAACTATTACAAAACTAGCTTCGGACGCCCACTAAACCGGACACATTCCGCTAGCACGTTTTCAAAATCTTTTGGAATCGGTTACTGTTCTCTACCTTTGATGAACACCACGAGAATGTGAGGTTCTCCTTGTTGCCTTGGATGCCGGGACTTTCCATGTTGTCTCCAGAGTAGCTAGTTCCCGATGAAATCCACAAAGCTTATAACCGTAACTGTCTATGAAATACTAGACGACCAATAGGAGAGGGTTTCGAGTACATACCGCAAGAGGCCTTGCAACCGCCACCAAATCTGGGCATGTACACAACACCTCAAAGCGCTTGAAACCGAGTCCCAAACCGAGTAAGCACCCGGTACTGCTGTCACCAAACCGAACAGCAAGAAAACAGGCTAATTTTGCTGACACCACCAAACAAGTATGCCTCCATAACCTGCACAAAAAGTCAAGAACACCACACCAGGAGTGTACAATGACCAAGTGTTGACACTAAGCCGGTCAATGACTCCCGAGAACCGGTTCGACACATGTGGACTTCAAGAACCGAAGACCCATAACTAAGCTGATAAACCTCCTAACCGGTGTTGCGGGAAGAGGTACACCAAGAACAAACAAAAGGCTGAAATCCGATACAGAAACCGCTGCTTCCTCACATATGAACTTGAAAGGTAGCCGTGGGAGGAGAGAACAAGATGACGTAGATCGACAAGAAGCCTACCAACCGGCCATAAACGACAATCAAAGCCACTGCTTATCTAACCACATGAACCTTGATAGAAACCTAGAACCATACCCGCCTGCGAACCAGATCTCTGGATTCGCCTTCAGAGGAAACGACCCAACGAATCACACCTAACAACAGAGAGAGAGGAACTGTACCACATCGACACCGGTGAGGCCAAGAGCCAAACACCATTGAAGGATGATTCCTCCACCAGAACCACCACACAGAATTGCAGAACTGAGAGAAGAAAAAATTCCGCCTCACCTCGCCTCGACAACGACAACAAAATTCGGACTAGATCTGAAGGAAAAAATCGATCTGTTCCATAGAGCTAAAAGCTAACCACCCCCTAGGCCACCGCCTCCTCAGCCTCAACGAGAATCCAATGGTAGCATAGACGTTGCCGAGGACACCCACCACGGGAGCAGTGAAGATGTCAGTTGAAAACCCTACCCAAGATCCGCAACATATCGACAAAGAGACAAAGAAATCGGAGGTTAGCAACACAAAAACAAGAGTAAAGGGGAGAGGAGCTTCCCCGCGACGCTCACGCGCTAGCCGGACGCCAGTGTCAGAGCCGAGAAGACCACACACGTGTAAGAGGGAGAGCTAAGGAGAGAGAGACTTTGGGGAGAGAGAAAGGCTTGTGACTAACATCATCAATCTCATGGTTGGTTTCCGGAATGAGTGGATATTTTCCTAGTTGGATTATGTACTATCTTATTCTATTTTTTTGGACACAATTATCTTTTACCATTTTCCTAAGTTAGATTAAATTATAAAGAAAATCCATTTTAGGTGCATATGGATAACATTTTCAGTTTGAGGACCATATCATTCATTGTTCCATTTTTTTTCATGCATAACGATGATTTCTTATTCTTCATTACTAATATGACTTGTGAGCAGAGCAAGCCTTGCCTGATCTATTAATACATTTGCCTTGAATCTTCGTGTTTACAAAATTTTGTTTAAAAGAAAACTTCTACTAAAAAGCCTATATTGAATAAAAGCTACCAATATACTCAATTTGATAGGCTAAATAAAAAATAAATAAATATCTTTTTCTTAAAAAATTTGATATTTCATTTATTTTTTTAACCGTATAAATTATTTGTACATTAAAATTCTTCCATTTTTTCGGTTGTGGATCTTATTACCACATGGTTATTGATAAAGTATTCATTTAATGGAAAACACGACTTTGGAAACTTAGAAACAGAGTGCTCAAAAAAAAATTTCAAAGAAAAGATCTCTAAAGTATTCAATCCACATCCCTTTTGGTTTGTTCCAAAATTTATTTTGTACTAAGCAATTGTAAAACTATTGACATGGAAAAGATACACACATAAAATCTCTTTAAAAATAGAAACTATACACATGTTAGCACGTATATGGGAACAACTCCCATAACCTAGGAATGTGAGCTAATACTTGCGGGACTCGTCTAGTTATATTCTTTTTTTTTTGGTCAAAAAAGGTAGTGTCACCCAGTGCCGGTCCTGAGATATTTATGGTCCAATACGAAATACAAAAAAAGAGGCCCTTCGATAACACATAAAAAATTTGTCAATAAAAATGTTAAATTTATGATTGAAAATTACAATATCTTTAAAACTAGTTAAATTTTTTTTTATCAATTCTTAAATATTGGGTTTTTACCTTTTTTTCTACAAAATCATCTATCAAACTTTCATAATCAAATGCTTTTATCATATCTGTTTTAATCCATAACATTGAAGACAATTATGTTAAATTATTATATTCCTTTTAATCCACTCATATTAAATAACACTAAAGGCTATATAAAACTTAGTTGTCTTTTATTTAGAGATGGCCCATCACCTTCTTAACTTATCGAACCCAAATAGTTCATTCCAGCGTGAATGGAACCCAAATAGCGGTAGTTACAGTTGCAGCCCTTTTACCACTAGGCCAACTCAACCTTGGTTCGTCTAGTTATATTCTTTGCAGGGGGAAGTTGGTAAACAGATTTCAGATATTTAAAATACGGGTACAAATGTATATTGATTTTCTTTTATGTGAGATGGGTGTATGTCTGTCAAATTTAAATTATATATACCGACTAATGCGTAATTTCCTTTAAAAAATAAAAGTATTTAACTACAAAATTTTATATTGTTTATAAATAGTATAATATATATATATTGATTAAAAATTAATCTATTTTTAAATGTGTTTATTTATTTACTATATAACTTATACTATATTTTTTTAATAAAACTTTTTTTTGTTTTAATTAATAATTGCATGTATCCTGCATGTCATCCATAAATTAAAAAAGGATGAGTGCAAGTGTAATATGTACGCTCCATACGAAATTTTGGCGATTTTCTAGGGTTTGTGATTTCTCACCGTCGCCGTTGTGGCTTTGATGAGGGATCCTGAAGATGGGGGACTGCAGACAGTGAAGGTGATAACGCAAGAGAAACAAGTTGGTGTGTATGCATCAGTGGTTCAGAAGAAGCATACTCTCAAGAAATTTGACGTAAATCTGACGGTGGTTGATGGGAAACCATAAGTCGAGATACCCGATGAGATCTATGATAACTCTGAGCCTCTCTGGGAAGATTTTTTGATCGGAAAATTTCTCGAAACAGCTCCACACAATGCAAAAGTTCATGTCATCGTAAACAAAATTTGGAACCAAGGAGATAAAAACCAGATAATTGAGGTCTATGAAGTGAATTCAACAGCAATGAGGTTCAAAATTCCGAATACTCAGATTCGATCAAGGGTTTTTGGAAGAGGGATGTGGAACATTGCGGAAGTTTCTTTGGTGGTGTCAAAGTGGTCTCCTATGGTTGAGAAGACAAAAGAAGAGAAAACTACAATTCCAATGTGGGTTTATCTGAAAAATGTCCCTATGAATATGTTTTCATGGGATGGGTTGAGTTTCATGACAAGTCCAGTGGGTAGGCCAATTCGAGTTCATACAGAGACAACTTCTTGCTCACAATTTGATGTAGCTAAGATCTTTGTTAATGTTGATCTGACTAAGGAGCTTCCGAAATCGATTAAGTTCTCAAAGAATGGCAAAGGCTTCCTAGTGGATTTCATCTTTCCGTGGTTACCAATCCGTTGTAAGCTATGTGATCAATGGAGTCACTCGGAGAACAAGTGTGTTATGAGTAAAAATGTGGTTGAGGTAGCAGTAGAGAAAGATGTCTCAGATATATTAAAAGAGGATGTGGTAGAACAAGAGACAAGGAAATCAATAGGAGAAGTGGAGGTTGAAACCGTCTCAGGTTCAGCATCTGTTCAAAAAAAGGTTATGCAGGAAGATGCTGAGAGTGACAAGCTAACTGAAGTAATTAGTTCTGGAGATGTTGAGGAGGGTGATATAGAAGAGGGGAAAATCATCAGTAACTGGGCAAAAGTATCACTAGATAACATTGGCAGAAGTTTAGTGGGTAAATCACAAGCTCTATTATTGGAACAAGGGAAAGTGATTTCTCCATCGAGAATTTCAGTTCTACAAAAAGTTATGGAAGAGGAGACTCAAACAAATAAATATGCTGTAGATATGGATGGGGAAAACAAGGATCAGAATTTGCACTCTGAGGACAAGATCCACGATGATGCATAAGGAAAAGATGGTCATTTGCAAATGGAGAATAAAGTTGATATTGCAGATGAGGTAATTGTATGTTCTACGCAAAACTGGTGTGGAGAGCAGTACATCACGTCAACTGTTACCAAGGGATTCAATGAGCAAACACAAGTTTCTCACGGTTGCTTCAGCCAATATTACGAGGGATAGCATCCCAAGTAATGTCAAAAGAAGCACCCGGAGATCAAACCAATGACTGGGGTTTTTTGGAATATGCGCGGATTCAATCAAACTACAAAATATGCTGCTGTCCGCGATTGGATAAACCAAAATGATATGAAATTTGGAGGTTTGTTGGAGACTAGGTTTAAGGAAAAGAAAGCAGAAGATATAGTTGGCATGGTTTTTCAAGACTGGTCTTTCATGTCAAATTATGAGTTTTATTCTCTAGGTCGGATATGGATTCTCTGGAGTTCATCAGTACGTGTTTTTCCGGTGTTTAAGAGTGACCAGCTAATCACTATTTCAGTTTTGTTGGAGGGTAGATCAGAGGAGTTCTTTTGACGTTTTTGTCTACATATCAAACTTTATGGAAAGTAGGAAAGTCTTATGGGCTGATTTGAGAAACCATCAAGATTCTCCTATGTTCAGGAAAAAACCATGGCTATTTATGGGAGATTTTAATGAAATTTTGGATGGCAGGGAGTACAAAAACTATACGACCTCGCCATCAATACTGGTTGGTATGAGAGAATTTCAAGAAGCTGCAAGATATTGCTCGATGATAGATATGAGCTATCATGGACCTCTTTTCACAAGGTGTAATAAACTTGATGAGGGAATGGTGTGTAAGAAACTGGATAGGGTCCTAATGAACGATGTGTGGATGCACCAATTTCCTCAGGTATATTGTGTATTTAAACCGGGGGGCTGTTCTAATCATTTACGATGTCGCATTCAGTTTGACGATGTCAAGGAAAAGAAACATCGATCATTTAAGTTTACAAATGCAGTGGCGACGACATCTCAATTCATTCCAGTCGTGGGAGGGTTTTGGAATGAGACATATAAGCTGTTTCACTCGACATCAGCTATGCACAGATTTTCCAAGAAACTCAAAGCTCTAAAGGCACTGCTAAGGAAGCTAAGCAAAGAAAAATTAGCCATCTTCCGGTAAGGGTTAAAGATGCATATACTAGACTATGTGAGAAGCAACATATAACTCTTGATCGACCTTCTCCGGAGAGTGTTAAAGAGGAAGCATAAGCGTATGATAAATGGAAGAAATTGGCACTAATAGAAGATGATTTTTATAAGCAGAAGTCCTAGCTTCACTGGCTGCAAGTTGGTGATGGCAACAATAAAGTGTTCCATAATGCTGCTAAGATGAGGGAGGTCCGTAACTCCATCCCGGAAGTAAAGTGTCCTAATGGGATTATTGCCAACAATGATGAAGATATAAAATTGGAGGCTGTCAGATTTTTTCAGGAATTTCTTACGCACAAGCCTGATGACATTGAAGATATTTCAATAAACATGCTTCAGGAACTTATGCAGTTTCAGTGCAATGACTTGGAGAAAGGTCAGTTGATTAAGGAAGTGACCAGGGAAGAGATTAAAAGAACTCTTTTTAAGATGGAAGCTACAAGTCTCCAGGGTCGGATGGATATACCTTTGAGTTCTTCAAAGAGGCTTGGTCAGTGGTAGGAGAAGATTTTATAGTCGCTGAGCAATCATTCTTTCTTAAAGGTTTTCTACCTAAAAAGTGTTGATACCTAAGACGGAGGATGCTCAGGAAATAAAGGACTATAGACCAATCTTCTGTTGTAACGTCATGTACAAAGTCATCTCAAAAATTCTTGCCAACGGAATTAAAGGTTTGCTTCCCAAGTTCATCACCCCAAATCAGTCTGCTTTCATTAAAGAGAGGCTATTGATGGAGAATCTTCTTCTAGCAACTGAGCTAGTCAAGAACTACCACAAGGATGATCTCTCAGCTAGATGTGCCATCCAGATTAAAATCTATAAGGCATTTGATTGAGTTCAGTGGCCTTTCCTCTTAAGAGTGTTAGAAGCTTTAGGACTCCCACATCAGTTTGTTCATTGGATTTGGTTGTGTATAACCACTGCCTCTTTCTCTGTACAAGTCAACAGTGAACTTGTAGGCTACTTCCAGAGTGAGCGGGGATTAAGACAAGGTTGTGATTTATCTCCCTATTTGTTTGTGATCTGCATGAATGTCCTTTCGAAAATGATTGACGAAACTGCGGTTCAGAGGAAAATAGGATATCATCTGAGATGTCAAATCATTCCAATAACGCATCCCTGCTTTGCTGATAATATAATGGTCTTTGTGGACGGACAACAAAGATATAGAGAAGGAGTTCTGAGTGTTTTTAAGGAGTTTGCTAAGATCTCAGGTCTCAGGATAAGCTTAGAGAAGTCGACATTGTATATGGAAGGAATATCACAAGAAGCACAAAACTCTATCCTCACGGATTTCCCATTTTCAGCTGGACAGCTCCCAGTTCGGTATCTCGGCTTACCAGTCCTAACCAAGAGAATGACAGTGAACAATTATCTGCCACTTATGGAGAAGATTCAGACATGAATGTGTAATTGGAATGGACGCTTCCTTTCGCAGGCAGGCAGGCAGGCTACAACTCATTAACTCGGTGATTATGAGTATTACAAATTTTTGGGTGTCTGCTTTCAGGTTACCAAAAGCATGTTTAAAGGAGATTAAAATTTGTAGACCGAAAGTATCATGGACATAAATTTGTAGACCGAAAGCTGAAGGCGTGTTACATATTCGATCATTGGTAGAAGCAAACAATGTCTCATGTCTGAAGCTAATTTGGAGATTGCTCTCAGCAAACCAATCACTTTGGGTATAATGGATCAATATATATCTCATAAGGAAAGGGTCGTTCTGGCCTGTAAGTGAAACAACAAGCGCTGGTTCTTGGATGTGAGCTAAATTACTGAAACGAAAAAGATTGGCAAGACGTTTTCATCGAGTTGAAGTTTGCAATGGAGAATACATCTTTTTGGCATGACACTTGGTCTTCATTGGGTTGTCTCTCAGATATTCTAGAAGAGCGAGGAGTAATTGATCTTGGTCTTCATACTCACGCTACAGTTCAAGAAGCTATGATGTCCTACAGAAGAAGAAGGCACAAAACAATAATTCTTAATATAATTGAGGATGAAATTGACGAGAGGAAAGCAAATGCGGATAATGCAGAGGATGTTAGCCTGTGGAAAGGTATTGGAGGAATGTACAAGAAGAGGTTTTCAACAAAAACCACTTGGATGCTACTCAGAGATCAACAACCACTCTGTCAATGGAGCAAAGGAGTGTGGCTTCGTCATTCTACACCTAAGTTTGCTTTCATGACTTGGTGTACTCTGAAAAATCAACTTGCAACAGGAGACTGCATGCTTAAATGGGGAGGAAATGTTGATGGGAGTTGTTCTCTCTGTCAAGATCCTATTGAAACACGAGACCATCTTTTTTTCAAGTGACCCTTCTCAGCTGAGGTGTGGAAGAAACTTCTAAGACCAATTTTAGGAGATCGAATACAAAAATGATTAGCCTGATATTATTGAGTTGATATCTGAAATAGATGGAGATATGCTGATTTGCTTTATTATTAAATATCTCTTTCAAGCAACTGTCCACAGCATATGTAGAAAAATAAATAAAAGGAGGCATGGGGAAGCTCATTTTACACCAGTGCAGCTAGTTAAATTCATTGATAAAGGAATCAGAAACCATTTTAACTCTATTATGATGATGAGAGACATGAGATATGAAGGTGGCTTAAGATTAGGGCTGGGCGCAAGGCGAGTACTCGCTATTTTGCGTGTACTTGCGACTTCACTTGCCTTGTACGAGTAATACAATTTTCGACTTGTACTTGTTAAAAACGAGTACTTGCTATTTCGAGTACTTGATTAAAATGAATTACTTGCAAGTTACTTGCCCCGCTTTATTACTTACTATTTACGAGTACTTGTGAACAATTACGAGCATTTGTGAACTATTTACGAATTTTTCTAAGTATTTAAGAACTAATTACTAAATAATAATCTATTAGAAATAGACATGTGAATTACTTAAATGAATAATTGTTCAAAATATGTGAATATTTCGATACATAAACATTGTTTAATTTTTATGATGACAAAAATGTATTCTATATAAACAAGTAACATGTAATAGTAACAAGTCGTGTAGTTAAAATTTTAAAACTTGTTACTATATAATATTTGATTAGATGACAACAAATATTTAAAAATCAAGACAAATACGAAACAAGTAATAAGTATAAGAAGAGTAATGAATATTTGTGTCCAATTCTAAATGCAAGTAAAAGAAAAAACAAATATGAACAACTATTTAATAGATCATGTAACAAATAACAAATAATTGGACAAGTAACGGGGCATAACGAGTCAAGTACTAAAAATAATAATGATACTTGATTTGGTCTTGCAAGTAATGAAAATTGTCGACTTGTTATTTGCTTTTACAACACCGAGTACTTGAGCGGGTACGAGTCAAGTAACAGATTTAAGACTAGTAACAAGTAACGATGCCCAGTCCTACTTAAGATATTGGTTTGGCACAAGAATACAGTAAAAAAATAGCTAGGTTTTGATCGAAAGTATCATGGACATAAATTTGTAGACCGAAAGCTGAAGGCGTGTTACATATTCGATCATTGGTAGAAGCAAACAATGTCTCATGTCTGAAGCTAATTTGGAGATTGCTCTCAGCAAACCAATCACTTTGGGTATAATGGATCAAGATATATCTCATAAGGAAAGGGTTGTTCTGGCCTGTAAGTGAAACAACAAGCGCTGGTTCTTGGATATGAGCTAAATTACTGAAACGGAGAAGATTGGCAAGACGTTTTCATCGAGTTGAAGTTTGCAATGGAGAATACATCTTTTTGGCATGACACTTGGTCTTCATTGGGTTGTCTCTCAGATATTCTAGAAGAGCGAGGAGTAATTGATCTTGGTCTTCATACTCACGCTACAGTTCAAGAAGCTATGATGTCCTACAGAAGAAGAAGGCACAAAACAATAATTCTTAATATAATTGAGGATGAAATTGACGAGAGGAAAGCAAATGCGGATAATACAGTAAAAAAAATAGCTAGGTTTTGATTTTTTTTAATTTTTTAAACAAAAGTTACACTTGATGTAAAAAAAAAAATCAATAAATTTAACATTCATTAAAAAAAATAAAATATTTTTGGAATCACTAAATACTTCAACCCGCAGTACGGATGGTATGCTTGCTTACTAACACTAGCTACACATACCAGTGATTGATATCCCTTTCACTGCGCAGGAAAGTACTGAAGCCAACAATTGACAGCTTTATGGATATATTTGCTTCATCATAACCTTCAGAGTGTGAGTCATGGAAATTATAATTCTGTTTACTTTTGATTCTCTTTTTGCAACCAAAGTACTCTGCTTTTGACTGATGTAATTTGTAAATTTTGGTTAAATGTAATTTGCGACGTCACTATGAAATCCCCTATATATTAAAAGAGAAACATTTGAAAACTTGTAACCTCAATTTTGTATTAATTAAAAAAGACCCCATGCTTAGGTGTCACTCAATTAGGTAGTCAATTACATTCAATTGAAAAACAAGTAGGTCCATATTCGAATTGTATATGTTGCTAGATACATTCGTTGGTCAAACTATATGATATGATGATATGATATGATATGGTATTTACGATAGAAGCATTTATGATTGTTCTGCTAGATATAATTATCATTTAATTTTCTTTCCTTAAATAAAACCTACAGAATTACCATAAATGATTAATATATATATGACAATTAATGATTCTAATCATAAAGATTTGATAACAATTTATATCTCCTCCATCACTTTTTTTTTAATTTTTATATTATAAAAATAAATTAAACAATTAAATTAGCTATAAAATTAACTTTAGATTTTTTCGTATATGTTATATTTTGAATTTTAAAAACTACAATAAATGACTAAATCTATTAAAATTACTATGTTAAAAATTAATGATCAATGCTTTAACATTTTTATTATAAAAAGATACACATTATTTTAAAACCATATGAGTAAAAGGTATCATTTAATAATAGAACAAATATATATATATATATATATATATATATATATATATATATATATATATATATATATATATATATATATTAAACTATATACCATATAAGATTACATAAATATTTTACTTTCAAAACTTTCAATGAATTTTCAAGATAAAACTCACATGTAAGGTTCCAAAAAAATATGAATTTAAAATCTAATTCTACTATAGGATATTAAGACATGATAAAAAACAATTCAAAACCAACTAATATGGGCTGTTCAATATGCTAAAACCGAAGAGTATCGAACCGAACAGAAATAGATAATATGGTTTTGTTTTGGTATATATCATACAAACCGAATGGATGTGATTTTATAAAAACCGTAGGATTTGGATATGGTTTGATTTATAACCGATTAAACTGAAACATGTAAATATGTATATATTTATAACGACGCATGAATATCTATTTGTTATATGAGTTGAACTATAATTATAACTAGATTTTGATCCGCGCTTTCAAAGCGCGGGTTTATTTTTTTTTTTTCAATTGACAAATATTTAGTAAATGTCATATTTTCATATATTTGTGTTTTATTTTATAAAAGACTTAAACTTTTTATCTTTATTTATCGTATTTCATTTTAAATGACTATTTATGTTTAAAAAATAAACTTTATTTCTTTAATGAATTAAGTTGGTATAACTCTGATAAATTAATTTTATTATGTGGTTAATATTTTAATAAAAAAAATTATATACTTTTAATAAAGATTTATTATACTTTTCAATGAAAAAAATCAATTTTTTTTATGAATACTTAATTTATATTAAGAAAATAAAAATAATAATAAATAAGAATAGTTGAAAAAAGATTATTTGAACTTGGACTCAATGGCCCAAAGAAAAAAATGTGATATTAAAATCTGATTTATTAATCGGCCCAAATGGCCCAAAAGAGATATGATGTTGGTTGGATCCGAAAAAAATTATCCAATATAGATGTTTTATTAATATTACTTGATTGCCCTTAATGAAACATGCAATATTAGTAAAGAAAAGAGTAGGCTAAGGTAAAAAGGACAATAAGATCCTGCTTTAATAGTATAGATTTGTAAATCACTTGATCTATAATTACGTAACAATTTACTGCAACTAGGCTTATTATTTTCTTAGTCTTTCTTTTTTGATCTTTTTGCTTTATTTTAACAGTAACTAAATTCAAGTAAAGATTATAAATTTGATGGACAACAATTAGTTGAAATTATTTACAACTTTTTTTTATCTTTAAACAAACAGAGTTGTGTTCAATTGAAACATATTAATTTGATGAACACTAAATATGGAAGAATAAAAAAAATTTCTTTCATGCTTCTGTTTTGTTTTTTTTTATTTTTATTTTCAAAATTTAGAGCTTTGATATTAATTCTAGATTTGATTATTTTATTAGATGATAGAAGCATTATTTTTTTGCTTTTATTCTTTTATTTAAATATATAATATTTTTTTAACAAATGAATTTTTGATAACATAACTCTAAAATTCGTATAATATATAACATGAACTTAAACTAAGTAATTATATTTTTCGGTATAAAACCGAATAAACTGAAGACCGACGTATATAAACCAAATCGAACCGAATTAAATATGGATTTAAAATAGTAGTTATATTTTACTAACCGAAATACCAAAAAAACTGAACCGAACCGCCACCAACCCGATATCCGGATTAAACACCCCTAATCCAAATGAAACCAAACTTTTGTTTCATTCTCGAAAATATAATAAAAATAACAACTTCATCCCGCACAAGGCGCGGATCTTATCCTAGTACACATTATAATCGCATACGCGATTTCACAAAAAGAAAACACCATTTATGGAAAACATTTTTGGAGGCATAAATTATATAACAATCAGGTGAAACAAATCCACTTCCACTAGTAAAATAGCAAGAAATTTACTTTTCACAGTAATCAAACTAGTTAAGGTTAAATCTGCAAATCACGTTCAAGAACAGAAAATAAAACCCGATAAAGTGTTCCCTGCTCCATATACACTCGACTTTATTTCATTGTAATTCTCAATTCTCACCCACTTGCCTGTAACACAGCACAAGCAAAAAAGGGGATGCAGGTACCATGAACCGCTAAAAGCCTTCAAAGACAGTAGCAACAGTCTCTTTCTTATCTCAAAACCCATAAATCTTGAGCTGATCCCTACTGTGAGTCAGGCCTCTTTTATGTGCAATACTACGACTTACGACGCTGGACCAAAAGCCCTCAAAAACCCGAGTGTGTTGATATAGTGTTGTTACTCTCCATTTCGATTGAGATTTATAGATTCCCGTTAAGAACAAAATCCACTGGAATTGGCTGATTTATAAAAGCCTGAAAGGTCATAACAATCGTAACATTGTGTTGACAAGGCCATCTAATAGATCATGAAGAGAACAATAAATTGATGTTAAACGCTGAAAGTAATAGAGGGCAGCTTTACATACCATATGTTAAGTGAAGATATCAAGTACCCGACGATGATTTTTGGATCCACATTTGCTTCTGTAACACAGCGAAAACGAGTCTTTTAAACACGGACATAATAGTATATATCATAATAAGGTTTTGGTTCGGCTTGCCTCATGTGAATTGGGACCACCACCACCTCCACCTCCTCTCCGGGATGATTTACCCTCACCAGTCATCGCAAAACCCTCTTCTTTTCTGTTGCGAGCTCCAGCACGGCGACCAGAATGTCTTGTAGAACCTGAATAAAGTCGGAAGTTTTGGCAGAATTAACATCACTCTCTTCATTCATTTAATGAAAAAAGGCACATTATGCATTCTCCAACTTCAACTGAACTAACCGTTCTCAAGAGAGTGTCCACCGGAGGAGTTCACCACTTCTCCAGATCTTTGCAACAACATCCTCTCTTTAATTTCTCCATTGTTTGCTGTAAGTTGATATACAATATGGGTTAATATGTCATGGAGCACAACCAAAAAAAGTAAACCGAACAGAACCTGTTGAAGATGACAGTTGATCCTCGCTGATACTGGACCCATCAGAGCGACGAAGAGGAGTCCACACAACACGATCAGGCCTCTCCTTGTTTCTTGGACGCCTCTCTTGCTTCTCACTGTTGGTACCAGAAATCTGATTGTCTTTCCCTACATATTTACCATCTGTCTTTTAAAATATAAGCCTAAGTTAATAGTTAGACTAAAGTTCTAAACTCTAATCCTTTATAACCTGCTCGAGTGTTTGCTGGCCGAGGAGGACGCTTGGAGTTTTCTGCTTCCAAGGGTTCCACTCTTGACTCCGGCTGGACAAAAGATGAGGACTGACTAGGTCGCGGCTCATTTCTCAGAAGTATTCCCTTGATCAACCTCCCACCAACAACAATCTTCTGATCCTGTCTTGAAGTCAAGAAGCTTCCAGAAAGATTAGTTTCCATCTGCTGTTCTGGTTGTGTTGTAGAGTTCTGAAAAGCCGTTACATTGACAAATGAGAAGCTGCTGTCTACAACTATCAAAACACATGATAAAAAAGAAGACAACTTTCTGAAAGAGAAAAAGCTTACAAGAGGATTGTCTCGGTCTTTTTTCAGGAGCAAGATCTTTTTCTTCCCAGAATCCATAGTCAACGCAATCCCTGGGAGAGAGCTATCCATGACAGAGGCTGCAGTTGTGCAGATAAAAAGAAATAATTAGAAAGACAGTGGGACTTCGACGAGTAGGGAATATGCTAATTCGGAATAACTATATTTTTGATTGATTACCAGTTTCAGTTACTGGTATGTCCTTTCCACTTGGATTGTAATCTTGCTTGGAGCTGCCGGCGTCTGATGTAGCCTTCCGGGACACGCTTTTTGAATTGTCTTTTTCCACATACTTTTTCTTTTCAGAGTTTCGTTTTGAGGGCCTTGAAGCTGGCTTGTTTGAGGAGACTGCCCTGGCTCTTCTGCCACCTCTTCGAACATCTAAACCCTGTTGCTTCAACAGAAACCAGAGATCATCAACCTAGATACTCCAATTTAAAAACAGATACGTCTCAGGAAAGCTATGATTACCTGGGATCCAATCACAGTAGCACGTTTTTGACGTATGAATTCCATAAGAGGGGTAACAATTGGAGCCGGTTTTGAAGAACCTAAAGTAGAGATTTCTGTTAGTAAGTTCCATTCCTTCATTACAGAGTAACCAACTAACTTGGTCATAGAAAGACAAACCAGACAGCTCAGCTTCTCTTCTTTCCAACTGGATTTCAGCACTAGGGAGATTCTCAACAGGCAGAGCAATAAGCTTAAGAAACTCAAGATAATCAGGGTCTTTGGTAATAGAGCCTTCACGAGGATCTTTCTTGTCACATGGTTTGGGCACACGCTGTGAAGGAGCATATTCAACTATGGCCTTGAACTGAGCACCTAAACAAAAGAAGCATTTAATCACATATCCGAAGACATAGGCAGTCAGAGAAGAGAGATTAAAGAAAGGTGAAATACCCTTTTCATTAACAAACACATGGCCGTTGAAAAAAGCAGCAAAGTCGTAAACATCTTCAGGGGCCTTGAAACCAAAGTAGGCCCGTGAATACTTCTGAGCTTTATAGCTGAGGAATCACAGACAAAGATTATGTACCCAGAATCAAACATGTTTGTAGAATACTGAAATAAGAGCAAACCTGGACTTTCCAGGACGAAAGGAAACCCAATTGTAACGATCACGGAAACGAGGGTCGATCTGGGATAAGAGATCGGACTCAGAAAGAGAAGGAGGCAAGTGCCGAACAACCACCTTCCTCTTCGCTGACGGCTCCTTCATCAATTTCCTTCTCAAATCAAACACATCAGACGCAGTTAAGCAATCCAATCGCAACCAATTTTTGCCCTAATTTGTTTCCTCTTTCTCTAAAACACGGCTGATAATTAATTAAATAAATAAATAAACAAGAAAATATTTCACGGAAGAGAAACCGAACCGCATAGGTGAAATTGGGTGGGGGGGGGGGGGAGTTATGTGGACTTTTGAGTGTATATGGGCCAATATTTGAGCCTTCTATGTTTCGTAAATGATATTCAAGACAGTCATTAACTAGTTTGGGTCATACTGCTTGTCTTTGTGAAATCTAATAAGATTTGGCTATCTAAAATAGAATCCAAAAATATTAAAACCCTATCAAATGGATTGCAGATTTTATGTTCTATGGAAAATGGTTTAGTGGAAATTGAAATCCACGTTATGTTAGTCAATCTACTTCGTTAGCTAAATATTTCTGGAATACACATTCTATGTTTAACCTATCACTCTAAATTCTAAAAAATCAATCTACAAACGACTCAAAAGTCTAATATTAGTAAAAATAGATTTAAAACCGCTTGTCTTCTTCCTACACCTAGTAGAGTTTGTATTCTATAGATAATTCTGAACAAATATATGAAAATATGAGAAGTGCAGTTATGAAAATATTTGCATATATTTTCTATTTTGATATATGAAAACATCATTTTCTTAATAAAAAAATCTCGAGCAAGATAATATGAATAGTAAAGAGGCTTTGATCACATAAGGAGATACTCGGTCAGTTACTTGAGAAGCTTTTTTACAGTTATTTCATAAGTTGAAGAGACAACAATTGCAAAAACTAAAAAAACATATACATATACACAAGTAAAAAGAAAAAAAAAAGACTCTGCTTTAAATGCATATGAGTATGAACACTAATTATGCAGACAATTGCACAAAGACTAAAAAAGGAAACAAACAAGGAATCAAATTGTCAATAGGAACCAAACACAAGTATTACATTACATAACAAAAAAATATAGAGATACAGAACACGAAAGTGCGTTATGGTTTTTAGTGATCAACGACAAAACATGATCCTTCAGGAAAAAACTAAGAAACAACGATGAATCACGATTAAAGAATCAGGATCAAAACACTATCCACTAAACACAGTTGGCCGATCTCATTTTGCTAGTCACCTCCTCTGTAGTGAATTCGTTTACCATGTCTTGCTGTATTGATTCTTGGTTCTTTGTTGGTTGCTCTTCACTTGGAGGGTTTGGACTCGGATAAGAAGAAGCGGATGGAGGTCTTCACACCAATGGATAAAGTTCATAGTTGGCACAAGATAGGAAATTGAGTTAGCTTTCCAGTGCCGCCGGTTTGATGTCAATCAATCGTTTAGATAAAAAGTTACATGTATTTTACTAAAGAGTAGTTTATCTGACGCGCAAGAGGAAGCTGCCGAGTGACACCCAACCTGTTCGGAAACAGCCTCATGATTTAATAAAGTTTTAAGAATTGCAAGTTGGCTCAAAGATTCATGTATTTGCATAGGAGTCTCTGAACGTGTTTAACCTATATTTACTATTTACCAGCCGCTGTTTAGGCTAAGCTATGTTTTGAGATTGGAGAGAAGAGAAGAACTCAACTGAGAGACTTTTTGTCAAGTATTTCTATCTACTATATATATATATGCAGTTTATTCATTGATTGGTTGTCTTCCATGATTATGTCTGAGTAAACAACATGTTAGTTTAGGAATTTCCTTGAATTTGTGACGAACTGTTTATTGATAGATATACTAGGGTAATCTTATCATATTCTACACCAGGATTGTTTATTATAGCATGATCTAAAGTAGCTAACGGATATAAAGTAGCTAACTAGAACCTAGAATCATACGACAATTGAGAGACACGAGAGTATAATCGATTGACAGAACCTAATCATGTTGGACTAAATACTTATTCACAATTAGAATTAGTCTAGGTATTTAGTTTAACAATATCGAATTGGACCTAACGTTTACTTGATTCATTGAATTCACAATGAGAGTTGGTATTTGATTAGAGTTAAACGTCTGATAGTCTTTTGCAGCGAGAGTTGGAAAACTTACTAGTTGCATTCGAGTTATGGAGTCAAACCTAATTAAACATGTGTCACCTATTGATTTTGGTTTTGAATTCATTGTCTGATAATTCTTGGATCTAGTGTTTTGCTCCTAATAACTTACAACTGTTTAGATTTATCGATTTGTTTATTGTTTTAATATTTCTGACCTATCATAACTGAAACTAATAGTTTATTGTGTGATCTTCGTCCATGTGGATATGATTATTTGGTACCACGATGAACTTTTTATTTGAGAAAGTTTCTTAAGATTAATTTTATCAAATTTTATTTGATGGGGATCCAAGATGATTGAGAAAATTTGCGTAGAAATAGTTTTATACGATAATTCTTAGGAAAAAATGAGTCGTCACTACAAAAAAAAATATAAGGCGATTTCATATTAGACATGATGAAGAAAATCACATCGTACAATATGTAATTAGTCAACTAGATAATTTGCATGTCATGCGTTAAACCACATATTTATATATCTGGAGAAGATTGATTGTCTAGTTTTATTTAGAGTCTGTTTGGGGTTAGGGATGCCAAAACTGTGGGATTAAATAGCCTATAAAGCATATTTTTAGTATTTTTACCAATCATACTTTTTCTAAATTTAATGGTTCTAAAGTTCTTAAAGCCATTTTCTATTTCTCTCTATTTTTTCAGTGATATGCCTACAACCTCACTTACATGACTTTAGAAACAAAAATAGTTTTTTTTTCATTTATTATTATAAAGTAATTTTTTTTCTACCACACAATAACTAGAATATTTATTCTATTTTATATTAAATTTATCATAATTTTTGTCTGATAATTTAATCATTTTTATTTTTTTGTTGTTATTTTGAGATCCATATTATACTTTCATTTTCATATATGTTTTTCTTTATTATTTTTCATAACTATATTTTATTATGAAAACCTAAAATTTTTATTTACTGTTTTTTATAAATTTTAGTATTATTATTATTTTTATTAATATTTAATATAATATTAACAATGTTAAGAGCCAAAATTTCTACGGCCAACACTCTAAAGAGACAGTCTAAAACGAAAGTCTTTACTAATAGAATCCTTAGTTTTTTTTATTATACAAAAGTACATTAAAAAGTTTTTATTTATATCATCCCACACACACAAACAAAAAATTGTTATTTTATTAAATCATATTTCAAAGTTGAAAATATTATCCAAAAAAATTTCAAAATGCATATTTTTTTAATCTTTAAGATATTTATCTGATAGGTGTTAAAAAAAAAGAGAGATATTTATCTGATAAAATAAGATTTTTTTTAATATTTATTTGCTAGATACGTAACGTTCCAATAGAGTTGAATAAGGGTTTACTGAGTCCATATAAAGATATCTGCTTTTGTGGCTTTTGTTTGTGTGATCTAAAATATCTATCGTCGCTTCATCTCTCTCCTAATTCTAAGCAAGTAACCTTTCTACTTTCTATCGTCGTCTGATCTGTTGATTCTGTAGTTCTGTTCCGCTTTGATGTTTAATTCCTCTTTGCAAGCAAGTAATATTCTATTGGAAACTTGAGAGTTTGGGTTTGTAAAGTTCTTGCGATCGTCATTGTTACTTTAATTTTCTAATTACTCTGTCAAAGGTCAGAACCCTTTAAGCGATCAACGAATATTTCATATTGTTTTCTACAGAAATAACGTATATGAGTTTGTACAAGATGGGTGGAGACATGATGGAAGATGATTGGGAGTTTGCTTCATCCTCAAACCCTAACCGAACCCTAGTTCTTGTCGGCCGTACTGGAAACGGAAAGAGCGCAACAGGTAACAGCATCCTTGGCAAGAAAGCGTTCAAGTCAAAAGCAAGCTCTAGAGGAGTGACTAGCACATCAGAGTTGCGGAGAGTTGTTCAAGAAGATGGACAGATCATCAACGTCATTGATACTCCTGGTAAGACCTCTCTTTTTTTTTTTCATTGAAAAGTCACGAAAAGGTTCTCACTTGGTCAATATCTTTTTTTGCAGGTCTGTTTGATTTGTCAACGGCAGCTGAGTTTATAGGGAAAGAGATTGTGAGATGCATAACTCTTGCTGAAGGTGGAATCCATGCTGTTCTGTTGGTGTTCACCGTGAGGGGTCGACCTACTGATGAGGAGCAGTCTGTTCTCTATCACTTGCAGACACTCTTCGGGAGTAAGATCTCTGACTATATGATCATTGTCTTTACCGGTGGGGATGATTTGGAAGACAATGATGAGACCTTGGAGGACTACTTGGGTCAGGAGTGCCCTGAGTTTCTGAAAGTCAGTAATATCTTATACACAAGTTAGTTTTTTTTTCTTTTTGTTCCAGCTTTGCTTATGCATGCTTTTTTTTTTTGAATTGTGTAGGAGATTCTTGAGCTATGTGACAATAGAATGGTACTGTTTGATAACAAGACTACCAATAAGCGCAAGAAGGCAGAGCAAGTTCAGAAGCTTCTCTCACTTGTTGATGCAGTTGCTAGAAAGAACAATGGAAAACCGTTTACAGATGAGTTGTTCCATGAGCTACAGGTGAATGTTGCTTCGGTTTATTTCGTTTGATCTGTGTTTTGAGGCAGAGAATGATTATTATTGATTGATTGTTGATAAGCCATGGAGGGTCTACTACCGTAAGAAGAAGGAAGCAATGAGAAGAGAGGAAGAGAATAAAGAAGTGGCAAGCGCTGACGTGGATTAAGGGTTGTTACGAGTCAGTTACAATCAGAATGAGTCGTTACATCATTAGGGAGTATAAATAGAAGGTTGTAGAGAGAGTTAGTTAGCTTTTGAGTATTGTGTAAAGATCTATAGACTAGAGGTCTTGATCTCAGGCTCTCGACGTGTGAGACGTTTTGAGAAGGTCTTTGTACTTGGCTTGTAATTCTAAAGTGTAGAATACAAGAGAGGGAGGTTGGGCGGAACAAATTACATACAATCTCTTATCATTTGGTGCGGTGAGCATTCGATCCACGCGAACGAGACGACGATGACGAGATCGGCGACTCTAGAAGAATCGGTGCAGCGGATCGGCGCGTTGGACAACAACGTCGATGAATTACGACGGAGATTCGATAGTCTCGACGAGCGTTTCAACAGATTTGTCGCAACAACGGAGGTGAACAATCAGTCGAAGGAGACGAAGATGGACGAGCGATTCTCCAGTCTCGAATCGACTCTGACAGCGTTTATTGCGACGATTCAACAATCCAATCCCAGATCTTCACAGCCGGAGTCGAGTGGAGCTCATCAAACTCAGGAAGATTCGCGAAACTTGAATCAGGTATCTCCTAGACATTTCGAACAATACCGGAAGGAATCTGAGTTAGGTTATCGGCAAGTAGAAAACAGATTTGAGAATCGGAAGGGATTGTATAAGAAAGTAGAGATGCCTATCTTCTCTGGTATCAATCCGTTTGGTTGGATTGCACAAGCAGAGCGGTATTTTCGAGTGATGCAGTCAACGCCGGAGTATCAGTTGGAATTAGCCTCTTTAAGTTTGGAGGAAGATGCGCTTTGTTGGTTTAACTACGAGATTGAGTATGGAGATTTCACTGATTGGATTGATTTCAAGAGAAGGTTATTAGCGAGATTTGCTGAGTCTTTCGAGAGAACACCAGGGAAGAGGCTGTTCAGTATACAACAAACAGGCACGATAGCAGAGTATGTGCGAGAATTTCAAGAGCTGGCGTCGCAGGTCAAGTTAGCTGAAGCACACAAGATTGACATTTTTTTCAATGGTCTGAAGAGAGAAATGAAGGAGGTTATTATGATGAAAGAGCCTCGCACATTATCTGATCACATTCAAGCAGTGATCAAGATGGAAGATAGTGAGTTCTGTCGCTTATTTTCATCTGCAAAGAGTCAGGAAAAACGTTTTACCAAGTCTACAACAAGTCCTTTCTTCAAACCGTTAGCTACCCCTACTAACCAAGCTTGGAACAACAAGCAAAAGCAACTGGATACAGGGGTGAAGCAAGCGCCTCAAGCTGCTGTACAGAAGGGTCAGAATCGAGTGAAACTTTCTGATGCTGAATTTGAACACAAGAAAAAGAATGGGCTTTGTTTTTCTTGCGATGAGAAGTGGACGCGAGCTCATAACAATGTTTGTAGAAATAAACATCTACAAATAATGGTGGTCGCGCAAGGGTGTGAAGTGGAGTTAATTGAGGAAGAATTTCATGACTCATCTGAAGAGCTGCAGAGTACTACAACAGAAGTGATGGAGATGTCATTGTATTCGTACATGGGATGGTCTTCTCCGACTACGACTAAGATTCAGGGCCGTATTGGAAAGGTTAACGTGGTGGTTTTAATTGATAGTGGAGCAACGCACAATTTCATATCGCCGGAAGTAGTGGGAAAGGCTCATTTACAGCAAGAGGATAGATCTGCCTTCAAAGTAATGGTTGGTACAGGAATTACGGTGAATGGGTGTGGGGTTTGCAAAGGAGTCACATTGCAACTTCAGTCAGTAGTGATCAGATCAGACTTCATTGTTTTGGATCCAGGGGGAGCAGATGTGGTTTTGGGTATCCAGTGGCTCCGTACTTTGGGGAAGTGTGAGGTTGACTGGGAAAATCAAGAGCTATCGTTTGTTACTTCAAAAGGCAGAGTTACCTTAGTTGGAGATCGAGCGTTACATTCGAAGACATCATCGTTAGAGTCTATATCAACTGGGTTCGAGTTACATGAGTTGGGTACTATAAATTCAGAAGTGGGGCCAGTAGCTGTCGACATGCCACAAGAGATTGTGTCAGTGCTTGAACAGTATTCATCAGTTTTTCAGGAACCAATTCAGCTACCACCTGAGAGAGGATTCGAACACAGTATACGTTTGATAGATGGGGCGGGAACAGTGGCAGTTCGTCCGTATCGTTACCCTCATGCACACATGACAGTGATCGAGCAAATGGTGAAACAGATGTTGGAATCGGGAGTGATCAGGCCAAGTAGAAGTCCGTATGCTAGTCCAATACTCCTAGTGAAGAAGAAAGATGGAGGATGGCGATTTTGCATTGACTACAGGGGGTTAAACAAGATCACAATTCCTGATAAGTTTCCTATTCCGGTTATTGATCAGCTGTTGGATGAGTTATATGGGGCATCAGTATTTTCAAAGTTGGATCTTCGTTCAGGATATCATCAGATACGTATGAGTGAGGCTGACATCGAGAAAACAGCTTTCAGAACGCACGAGGGGCATTACGAGTTTGTTGTGATGCCGTTTGGTCTCACCAATGCACCAGCAACATTTCAGTCATTGATGAATGCAGTTTTCAAACCGTTTCTCAGAAAGTTTGTGTTGGTATTTTTTGATGACATTCTGGTGTATAGTAAGTCCGTAGAAGAGCATCGTGAACATCTGAAGATCGTGTTAGAAACCCTGAAGCGTCATTCGTTACTAGCAAACCGCAAAAAGTGTGCTTTTGCC